>NC_056727.1:100145083-100242583 GCF_019279795.1 Protopterus annectens | reverse complement strand
TGTGAATATATGTAGAAACAGTCAGGTAGTGTTAACAAAAATTTCCTCCACAGGTCTGCCAGGTAAGAATAGGTATATCTTAGCTGTACAAAGGCTGTAATTATACACTGTGTACAACACCCACTGTCCAAGCCAAAGGCTGCAAATGACAGCAAGATAAGTACATACACAAAGTAGAGTCCTCCAAGAAATGTCCCTCAAGTGTCATGCTGTCACAGCTATTGGTCACTGCCACCAACACCCAGGATGACCGATAGAAATCAAGGCAGAGTATGGCAGTAGCACATACACACACATACACACACACACACACACACACACACACACACACACACACACACACACACACACACACACACACACACACACACACACACACACACACACACACACACACACACACACACACACACACACACACACACACACACACAGTATGAGTGCACATATGTAACCTTGACTGTGTGAATATGGGTAGAAACAGTCAGGTAGTGTTAACAGTAATTTCCTCCACAGGTCTGCCAGGTAAAAAAAAGGTACACATTTATCTGTAAGAAGGCTGTAATTATACACTGTGTACAAACATACCACTGCCCAACCCAAGACTATAAGTCGATGTAAAGTGAGGTAATACCTGGAGAGTAATGGTTAGAGCAATGATCATTAAAGTTGTGAGCAATTGAAGCCTATACAGTTGTTAATTGACATCTCTCTCTCTCCACCACCCTATCTGCACCAATAATCTAAACACATAAATCAATGGGTATGTTTTTCACCAAACCTACTGTTGGGACATGTGTCCTATTGTTCTACAAATATTTAAACATTTGACTATTAATGTTCCCTGTTCAAATACAATCATTCATGCCCTGTTGCTATCAATGTAACCTGCATGCCGTTATAATGCCCACTGTGGTTCCATATATGCATGTGTTCTGTTTGCTATGCAACTGTTCCAGATCTGTTGTTTTGGGTTAATTGGAATACCTAGGCATGCTGTTATAACTAATCTTGGAATGTGATTTTCATGACTAACCAACATATGTTAATAAAACTGCAACACCATAGCACGTCTGGCAAGGCCGATCCTAGTGGATCCGCCTGTCCCACCACAACTGGCCATGGCACTGGGCCCCAGCACATCTGGGACTGAACCCGGGACCTCCTTGTCCTCTGGTCCTGCATCACTTTTGGGTGGAACTGCTTCAGGGGATGTGGCCCCCCCCCCCAGGAGCAGGCATGGACAGGACACTGTCACCCATTGTCAGGTCTGGGGACTGGTGCATAGCAAGCTGAAAAACCAGTTCAGAGATCTGCTATGCAAGCTTGAGGACCGCTTGCTGCATCTTGAGGGTCAGCCTGCCTCTCCTGCTCAGCCCCCAGCACAGCTACCTTTGGGGCCGTGAAGGTGCAGTGGTGATTGTCCATGGGTGGGGACCTCAGTCCCACTGTATCCATTTGGAGGCTCATGGGCATCTGATTCCCAACCACTGTTCCCATCCAAGGTGTTTATTCCCAACATGTGTCATATACCACCCCTGTCTGCTGTTTTGTCTGTCTTCCTACCCAACCTACCTCCCCAAATATACCAACTATCCTTTCCCAACATCTCACTCTCACCTTATTAAAAAGGGCAATCTGTTCCCACAAAAAAAATGTCACCACATACACAGCTGTCCATTTCGCACTTATGTCCGCTGAATACATGTAATCTGTTCTAACTGGCTTAACAACACATTACTGTTGTCCTCACCCCTCTCTCAGGGATTTGAGTGTCCAAATTCACCTCCAAATTCTGTACAAATGCATAGCTGTTGCTGTATCAGAAATTGACAGCTATGGACCTTCCTTACACCCATCCTGCACATCCCTAGCTATCTGTCACATTGTTTTTTCCTCTGTGTGCCCCCTTTTCACCACTTTCCTATCACCTCTTTTTTCTTTTCTTTTAAAGAAATTAGCAGAAGGGGTAAGTGGGAGTAAGCTGCAATAAGCAGCAGTAAGTAGCAGTAAGCAAGTTTGCACAATGCTAAGTGATGCCTACACAGATTAAGCAGTTTCCCATTTAACCATGTGTTGGCATCAGTTGTACACCATACTCAGAGCAATTTAACACTACACCATCTGAGATATAATAACGAATGCTGTTTTTTCAAATATATCAGTCAGTACAGGTATAGAAAAGTAGGGAACAAACACTGTGGAATCGGTCATGTTTAGTATGTATAAATATACACATATAGATGTGTACTGTGATAGATAAATATTAAAAAGTGTATACATCAGATATATGGAGTTATACATATAGAACAAATATGAATAGAATATGCACATATATATTGTTATATAAACATATATTGACTGGAATAGCCCAAGTCCAAAATCAAATTACTCCCTACTATGCACTGACATACATCTTCACATCATCCCACTGATGTGTCAGACATACACAACACATATGGGGGCCAGACAACAGTACATCTGATAAATATCGGGACATAACATCACAGTAGGGAAACTACACTGAGCTGCTAGGCATGTCACTAACTCCTGTCCAAACTACAGGCAGGCTGACACAACACACACTCAATTTTGCTATGGGGGAATAAACATGTAATTCTAAATATATCAGGCAGTACAGTGATGTAACAGCACTGACCAACAGACACTAGCGTGAAAGTGCATACCCAGAACCAATCTCACCACATTCAAAGGACATACTGGTAAGCCACAGGGACAGTAGAGTATATGGACTGTGTGAACAAAATCATCATCATGTTTGCCACCCACACTACCCCTATATATACTGCCCCAATTCACAGTGTAGTCTGATGCTTGACTGTTGTATAGGACATGTGTCAGTCTGCGCCTACAAACATATACAGCTGATAGAGCATCAGAAGCTGGAGCAGCATGCAAAGTCAGATAGAAAAGGAGCCTCAACACTTACATCTACCCACACACACACACACACACACACACACACACACACACAGGCCAAATAACACATTCACAATACAATGCTAGACAATCCAGACAGTCTGTCAACAACTGCCAGAAATACACAGCTAACTCAACTGTATAAAGTCTCATAGAACGTCCAGGCTTCGTCCTAATATATAAGGCCTTCTACACATAACACGTCTGGCAGTCTGATACATCACTGGGATGATATCTGGAATAAAGTCACTATACAATGATTTACTACACCTATACACCTCTTGAAGCATGACATCTGGACAAAGCCTGACATATTTTGGGGCAGAGGACCAAACACAGAGTCATTATTGACATATTCCTATCATAAACTGAGAATATTGCTGGTGTAACAGGGTTGTTGTAATATATCTGTTCTGAGGGACATTAAGTCAGAAACACACATGGATGTTACCATTTACTGACTGCAATCCTCAGAGTATGCTACTGAAGTTTCAAGGCCAAAAACTGTGTGAGTAACACACCAAATATAAGAGTCCAAACTTGTGCCAGTCTGCGAATAGCCCTCCATTTGAAAGTTATGTCAGCACATAACACTATCAGACTTAAATTCATGCAGAGCAGCCATAGCCACATAAACCTTGTCAAACTAGCATTAGTTCAACTGTATAACAGCAATACTTATATTCTGTCCCTATGTCAGGAAAATTATCTCCCAGCTTATTGGGCTGTCTCCACAGTGTTTGCCTTAAGAGGTATTCCCAATTACACTCTGTGATGCTGTTTGTCACACACACCTCCATGAAGTACTTCTCCCAGGCAAGGACAAGGGGCAATGCCCACATGAAGTACTCAGTTATAGGAGTGTGTTTCCATGCTATTGGGTATGGAAATGATACTACAGCTGTTCCACATGCAATTAGCAAGTGGGGTCTCCAAGTGGTGCACAGGCCATCAGCTGCTAAAGAGCATTACCTACTAAAGGCAAGATGCTGCCTATACAAAAAAGATGTATATCCTACATCTGTCTCAGAGAGAGAGAGAGACACACGCACACACACATAGAAACAGACAGACAAACAGACACAGCCACACTGAGACTGACCGAGTATACCAACTGAATTGAAAACAAATAACGCTATATCAAACAATCAAGCCTGTAATGGAATGTAGTAGGGGGCATGTAAACATGGAAAATAGGAAGTCCAAACAATATTATGTCTCAACAACACATGCTATACTGATATATTGCTGAACAGAACAGATGGCCGTAGAAACTGTGTCTGTCTGCAGTGACATAGAACACAGCTCAGGGCTGTGAGTCATCCCAGGAAAGGATGCCTCACATATGACCCCTACTGGAGTGTGTGTTGCATGATACTGACTGTGACACTGCTAGGCCCCACCCAGTGCAAATCATACCATCAGTAACTCTGCTACGTCCAGCTTTGACTTGTGCCTCTTTTTTCAATGCCAATGTCTCCAACCCATATAACATAGCTGGTCTCACTCCCCTCTTGTAGACCTTCCCTATCACTCTTAATGGTACTTGTCTGTCACAAATCACACATGACAATCTTCCCCACCACCCACATCCTGCCCGTACTCACGTCGTCACCTCTACCCCACAATTGCCATTACTCTGAACTGTTGTTCCGAAGTATTTAGACCTATCCATCTTAGCAAACATTACTCCGTGCATCTTCACCATTCCTCCATCCTCCCTCCCATTCACACACATATATTCCATCTTAGTCCTGCTGACCATCATTCCTCCCCTCTAGACCATACCTCCATCTCTCCAGGGTCTCCTCAACCTGTTCCCTACTCTTACTACAGACCACAATGTCATCTGCAAACAGCACAGTCTAGGGAGACTCCTGTCTGATCATGTCTGTCAACCTGTCCAACTCCACTGCAAATAAGAAAGGGTTCATAGCTGATCCCTGCTGTACTCCCACCTCCACCTTAAACACACCTGTCACTCCCAATGCAGAACTTACTGCTGTCACACTAGCCTTGTACATATCATGTAGAATTCTTATGGATTCCTCCGCCACTCCTGACCACCTCATACAATACCACAATTCCTCCCTAGGCATGCTGTCATATGCTGTCTGTAAGTCCACCAAGACACAATGCAGTTATGTGTGACCTTCTCTGTATGTCCCCATAAACACTCTTAGAGCAAACATCACATCTGTGCTCTATCCTGGCATGAAACCGTGCTGCTGATCAGTAATCTTCACCTCCCTTCTTAGCCTAGCTTCCACCACCCTTTACCATTACCTCATGCTGCGACTGATCAGTGTTATCCCTCTGTAGTTACTACAGCTCTGCACACCACCCTTATTCTCATAATCAGTACCCAAACACATTTCCTCCACTACTCACACATCCTCTCAATTCCCTAGATTACAGTAAACAATCTGGTTAAAAAGACCACTGCCATTTGTCCTAAACACATCCATGCTTCCACAGGTATGTCATCTGGACCAATAGCCTTTCCTTTCATAAACCTCTTCATAGCTATCCTTACTTCCCCCTTGATAATCTGTTTCACATCCTTATTAACCATACCCACATCATCCAACCTTCTCACTCTCTCATTATCTTCATTCAACAGCACACCAAAGTACTGTTTCCACCTGCTCGACACACTCTCCTCACTAGTGAGTTCACTTCCACCATTATCCTTTCTCAGCCTTATCTGCTGCACATCCTTCCTAGCTACATGCCTCTGTCAAGTCAGTTGGTACAGGTCCTATTTTCCATCCTTGGTGTCCAACCTGACATACAACCCTTCAGATGCCCCATCCTCAGCCTTTGCCACCAGTCTCTTTGCCATGCACCCCATCTCCCTATACACCTGTCTACTTTCTTCATGTGTCTGACAATCCCACTTCTCCTTGGCCAACCTCTTTCTCAGTATACTCCCCTGTACTTCCTCATGCCACCACCAGGTCTCCTTGTCCTCCTTCCTCTGTGCAGATGTCACACCAAGCCCCATTCTACTCATCTCCCTTACTAGCTCGGATGTAGTTACCCAGATATTTGCTAACTCTTCACTGCCACCCACTGCCTGTCTTAACTCTTCCCTGAACTCAGTCTCACAATCACCATTTCTCAGTATCAACCATTTGATCCGTGGTGCCGCCCTCACATTCCTCCTTCTCTTCATGATCACCAACGTCGCACAGACCAACCTTCCATGCTGCCTGACTACACTTTCCCCTGTCACCACTTTACAGTTACCAATCCCCTTCAAACAGGCCCACCTGCATAGGAGATAATCCACCTGTGTGCATCTTCCTCCACTCTTGTATATTACCCTATGCCCCTTGGTCTTGTAATACTATGTATTCACCACACCCATGTTCAACCTCTGTTGCAAACTCCACCACCATCTTACCTTTTGCATTCCTTTGCTTAACACCATACCTACACATCACTTCTGCTTCTCCTCTGTCCCATTCACCAACATGCCCATTGGAATCTGCTCCAGTCACAACTCACTCACTTACCCTTGAGTACAGGCATCACCACTTCATCCAACCACACCTAAGTATGTCTGTCTCATCCATCACACATGCAATTAGCAGAGCATATGCACTAACAACTGTCAACATTACACCATCAATTCCCAACCTCCTGAACATCACTCTACCCAACACTCTTATCACCTCCACAAACACTCTTGGCATAATGTTCCTTCAGGTTAACCCCTACACCATTTCCCCTCTGATACACATCATGATAGAACTATTTGTACCTGACTCTGATACACACAGCTGTATACCCCTTCCATCTGGTCTCTGACACACACAATATATCCACCTTTCCTCTATCCAGCATATCAGCTAGCTCTGTCCCCATACCAGTCATACTCACAACATTAGCAGTTCCTACCCTCACTACCACACACTGAGGCTTTCACCGCTCTGCCTGCCATATGAGCATCAGACTTCCTCCAGGGTATGTCTGAGAATGCAAAGGCTACTGCACTATCAAATGACATATGTGTGTTACAGCAATATGAAGAAAGAGTCACTAATTATGGCCCATAGCCCACCATGTATGTACTTTGTTCTACAGATGTCCTGCCCTATCGGGTTGACATGACTGACTGAGCAGCAAGACTGTCATTACATTGTGCCATACTGACATAGAACAGAAATGTATAGCAAGTATTACCTGTGCATAGGTATGTATGGGTAGGTGTACCTGGCTGTCTCATAACAGCTTACATGGGATGTAAAACAGCATGTGAATAAGCTGTACATGTTTTACATGTGTGTAACCTTAGTTTCTGTGCATCCAACAGAGTTACTGTGTCATTGCCCTGACACAGACATGGGTATTATAATAAGTATGAGTATCACATTGAAATTGTAGAGGTGGCCAACTGTGTTCTGACCCTGTGTCCATGCCTGCTACAAACAGATCTATGACCACCCACATAGCTGTATGGCCTCAGCAAAACTGTACTTGTAAAACCTGTCTCCACCAAAGTAGGGAAAACCCCTTTGCTGGACAGCAGCAATGGACAAAGCATATAATGTGATGCTATACTGGTTGCACAGGGCAAAGAAGGAGAGGCACCAATTGGGCGGCATGTCAACCTTTGTCTGAATGAGCATAATAGGTCACAGGTGGATTGCTGTAAGGCTAACTATGAGTACAAATTGGACAAATCCACTAAGGGCAATCACAAGGCCATCTTCACATATGTCTGCAGTCTCAGAGGCAACAACCCAACCCACCCTGTAATGGTGGTCAATCACAGCACATACACACATACACACACCATAGCTACAGTCAACCTGCTGCACAGCACAGACACCCCTCCCCTCATCATCATGGATCAGGTGCAAACTGCCTAATCAAAGTTTACAAAAGCAAGTTCCCTTGAAGCCTGATAACATTCCTGTCTGCATCCTACATGAACCCAGGCATATGCTTCTAGCTCCATTACACGCTGTATGCAAGCAAACCCTGAGCAGCATTGACATCCCATCTGCAAGGAACATGGCCACTGTCATCCCCCTACACAAACATGGATGATGAATGATGGTTTATGCAATGTACTGGTCCTCATTGGGAGAGACATGACACACCAGGACCAGGAGTACAATGCATGTTCATACAGTGTTGCCAGGTACAGGGGTATGATGTGTTTGTAAGTGGTGGCTAATGATAGTCCATATGCATGTGCTGGCTCTGTAAAGAACTCTGGGCAATATTTGAAGCCCTGTGATGTGTTTCCCTGTGTATGTCCTCCAGTTCCCATGCAGCTGCAAATGCCTTACACTGATGCTCAGACAGCAGCCATTACAGAAGCTGTAATCTTAAACTATGCCATCTTTTCTGGTCTTAGCTGGCAAAATCTTCAGGAGTGGACTGCCCTGTTGGATGAGATCATCCACAGAGTAAACGTGTTGGGCCACCATGGATGCACATACAATCAGGTCAGGCATAGAGCAACTGACCTGATAAGTCGTGTCCGGCAAAGGGCTGCTGCTGTAGTGAGGGACTGTACTGCTACCAGTGAGGGACCAACCGCACAGGACCCACTTATGGCAACAGAGGAGCTCCTTGCCAACCTTGGGGTAGCCCCCACACAAATTCAAACATGGGAAACAGCAGTTGTGTAGATGGGTGGCACTCAGACAACAGGTGAGGAGCATCCAGGTAATGGAGGTAGCATTTAAACTGTCTTCTACAGAGTCTCTAGATGCATATGTTAGTGCAAAATTGATTAGTGGGTGGGGTGTAGTAATGCACACAAGTGCACATCTATAGTGAAAGACAGCAAATTGTATAATATCATAGTGTGTACTGTACCTGTGCAGAAACATAGCGTTCATCTTGTACCAATGCCTAATGTGAATTTGACGACAATGCCTCTCCCTCACAACTAGATATGTCCCTCTGGTCTGCACATGGGACAGCAGTCTGAACCCAGTAAGCATGGGGTTTCCCTGTTGAGGCTCATCAGTACTTCAGGCATGCTAAAGGTAATGCATGTGACCATGCACACAACTGTTACACTCAGCCATTTGGCAATATCTGCATGTTCACCTGTGGTGTTGTTTACTGCATTGCATCATGGTGGTCATGACAGGGGCCTATTTGCAGGAGATATCACATATCTGTAGCTTACCCCACAACCTGTCATTACAGGACACCTGGACTAAGAGCGACAAAATGGGGGGATAAGGGCCCAAAACTAGGGTCATATAGTAGAAATTAGTGGTATACAGTGCATATGAATGATGTACACACCTGTTAGAATGCCAGGTATGTGTGATATACAAAAATGAGAGCACAATGGACAAGTTCAGAATACTGTAAACTTTTCATGTGACCTATGACCTGTACAATTCATTTGTAGTGCAAACATTCTGTTAGGGGAACAATAATGACACATAACAATAGTACAACAACCTAGATGCATATATGTGCACAGGATGAAGCTAGTGCTGCATTGAGGCAGCTTTTGATATAACTACAGCAGTACATCTTATTGGGTACACAACAGCCATCAATTACAGAGACTCTTTGATTAACAGCAACTAACGGTCAGTAGTCCTACCAGTATTATCCTAATATATACCTGGTTGCCTGCTCCAGCAGCAGCCATTGTTCACATAGATGATGCTGCTAAGGGACCACATGTTTGAGATGTATCAGTCTGTAGAAGAGTACCCAAACATTTCCACAGCATTGTGCATACCATGGAACACAGTGCAGACAGTCATCAAAAGGTGTTGAAAATATGTGGCTACAGTGACATTGCAAAAGAGTGGACATCCCACCAAAGTCTATGAGAATACAAGACCAAAACTGGCCAGGGAGGCTGCCAGGATCCTTACAGCAACAGTGAAAAAGTAGCAGGAAACTCCAGCAAGTACTGGGTGTGTACTACATGTCACAACAAACTTCCACTGTCTCCATATGTCCTGCCTGTCAGGTAGGGTTAGAAGATGGCAGAAGTTCCTCACACCAAACAATATCCAGGCCCAGTGAAAGTCTGACAACAATACATCGGGTCTCCAAAAAGCAAGTGGGGAAATGTGTTATGGTAATATAGGACCACAGTTGTACTCATTGGCCACAATTCTGACTGATGTGTTTAGCACAATATCACCACTGCACATCACCACAACAACACCACCCCCACAGTGAAGCATGGGGATGGCAGTGTCCTGCTTTGAGGTTGCTGTTTACAAGCTGGAAATTGGGCTGTAGCCATGTTAGAGGGGAATAGGAACAGTTCCAAACACTGGTCCCTTGTGGCTCCAAAACGTTCTGGTGTCTGCCACATTGCTGTGGATGGTGAGGAATTCCACCTTTCCACACAACAATGACCCAGACCATACATCCATATCAACAAAAGGATGGCTTCACCAGAACACATCCAATGTTCTGCACTAGCCGAGTCAGAGCCCACACCTACTTCCAATAGGATATATGCAGGGCGAGCTGAAGAGGGCAGTGCACAGGGGATGCCCTTGCAATCTGATATAGTTGGAGGTGTTTTGCAAGGGAGAGTGTGCAGACATTAGCAAGTCAAGATGTGCCATGCTTAACGATACCTTCCCAAGATGACTGCATGCTGTGATTAAATCAGAGGTTGCTTTAACAGAGTATTACCTTAAGGATGTGCATACTCATGTAGCCAGCCTATTGTACCTATTTCAGTAACCAGATGTTACCTGTAACTGATCTGTATGTTCTTCATTTGGATTGCACAGGTCTTATGTCACATGAAATGATGGCAATGTTATGACCTGATTTCTGAGGTCTCGTGATATATCAAGAAAACCTGGCATGTTGACAGGTGTGTGTACACTTACTATATCCACTGTAAGCTTGGGAAGTTCTTTGAGTAACTGGGTTTGTTTTAAAATACATGTACTGTAGGTTATGCAGTCTGCACCTCCAATTAGGACATTACTTAGTAGAATCAATCCACAGGCCAACATAGTAATGTATCAAACAAACACAGGAGTTGTGAGGGTCAGACCAAACATATGAGCCACACATGTAGACATTCAGAAAAACCCTGTACAGTTGGACGGTATGTTCTGTAGAGGTTGCCACAGTGCTATACAGGTGAACAGCAATAATTTACATGGGTGCAGTGCATGCTAGGTGAATGGCCATCACCTACTAACACCACTCACATATCCCTAAGGTGTATATTAGTAGTAATGGTAATTTGAAAGGGTTGCACTGCATGATGCTGAGGGTCCATCCAAAGTGTGTATGTTATTGTCTGACTGTGTGTCATGAATGCCCCCAGTCTGCTAATATGAGGTCTATGTAATGCCTTTGAGGCACCTCACCTGTATGTGTGTATCTGTGTGTGTGTGTGTGTGTGTGTGTGTGTGTGTGTGTGTGTGTGTGTGTGTGTGTGTGTGTGTGTACCAGCAAACCTTATAGTGCCAGTTGATTTACATATGTTGTTTTCCTTCACAAGTGGACATGGTGGCTGCGGTCCCTCCCACTCTGATACTGATGTCAGTGTCTCTTCAGAATCTGACCATGATGATACTCGTATTGAGGCACAAGTGGGGTTGTCAGGGGCTGATACTGTGCCATTGGTTAGCATCCCACTATTGTCAAATCCATCCCCGCACACAGTCACAATGGCCACACATACCTCTTCACCAGTGGCCACAGATAATGGACAGTTGGTGGCATGGAACAGGCTACTGTGATGACTATGGCAAGTAAGGGTGCAGGTACTAGCCATAGCCAGAGTGCTGGTGAGGTCCCACACAGGCAGATGGGCATGGGTGCTCTGAGGAAGATTGCTGTCCGTCATGCCCCTATTGCAAGTGTCACAGCAGCAGTCACTAGACAAATGTTTCAGACTGTCATGGGGGCACAGGCACGTAATGAACATAATACCAGACATATATGCAGGTTCGTGGATGAGCACATTCCTGATGTCCATGGCAATATGAACTCACTGCAGCCATCTGTGAGCATACTGGGGCCATGGATAGATGGTGGGTGAGACCTTGGCACTCCTCGACCGTGGAATATCTGTGCCTGAGCATTTGGTGGACATTAGCCAGCAACCATGTGGCTGAAGGGCAGCACCATGATCAGCTGAGGGTCTATGTGGCCATGCACCATCACATTCCCATGCTGGCAGTACCACCAGTATTACTGAAGGGTGTGTGCTGTCCATGCCACAATGCAGCAGGCCATGGGCATGTGATCCTGGCTGGTTCCAACAGGAATGCTGATCCAGCAGGGGGCAGTCACCAGCGGGGAGCAGTACTGCATCTGGACTCGGCCCTGGTGGTGCCGGTGATACCCTCAGCAGGCCCATTTCCCATGTCTGAGGCCAGAGACAGTGAACTGTACACCCTGCCATGTATGGCCCACAGCTGTCCAAAATACCCCTGTGTAGGGCGGCCACATGGCGTGACTGTGTGCATACAAACACACACACATCACCATCAGAAAAGTCACCTACACACAGACACACACACACACACACACACACACACACACACACACACACACACACACACACACACTACCCCTGCACTGCCCATTTAATGAACACCTCCCAAACACACACACATAAAGTCAACCATGTGGCCCACCCTAGGCTTCTGCCAAACCCACATAATATCCTGTGCATTTGATGATACCTGTGCCACATCCATGCCATCCATGCCATCAATGCAGGGACATGCTTATATGGGTCTGATGCACAGGGTGACTTTAGTACAGTGTAGCTATTTAATGCTGTGTAAAGTGCTGCCATCTGGCATTTATAATTTGTACACATCAGAGTGTGTGTACCTTTTCAGCCATGATGCATATTGGTGTTAGTAACACTAAGCAAATGTGTTCTCACATGCTGTATTCTGTTTGTGTTCCAGGTGTCTGTGTGTCAGTAGGATGTGGCCCTGCAGACATCACTAAAAGGGATATGGCAGTGTAGTAACACATCGACCATGTCATTGTCAGGGTACAGTTGTATCTGCACACATTTTACAGGTCTGTGTAACAGTTCTTGCATGTGCCTCACAGATTATAGGGCTGAGGGGTTGTATCTCAGTCTAGGGTGGTTGACATCAGCTCTAGTATAGTGGACAATGGTAAGTGTGGTGGGTGGAACACACCTCAGATTGCTAATGTCCCCAACCCCAGAGGATATTGTGTTGATCAAGCACACAGTGAATACTGTTCACACACACACACACACACACACACACACACACACACACACACACACACACACACACACACACACACACACACACACACACACACATATACATGCACAGGATCACAGTTGCCAGTGTTCTGTTTGGAACCCCTACCCATCAAGTTGTGGTACAACACTATTATGCGGCTATTGCAGGTGGCACACGACTACCAGTGTGATGAGTGTTACAAGGTACCTGTAAGGTGAATAACATCACATGGCCTTGTGGGGTATGGCAATGGTGGCTGTACTGGGTGTGTGAGTACTCATAATAGAGTCGCATACAAGTCTGCACACTAACAACCACTGCTACACATACCAATATGAGTGCACACACACACACACACACACACACACACACACACACACACACACACACACACACACTGAACACTCTTCTCCTCCTTGGTCTGAGTTGGTTGTCAGCATTATCCTCCTCACCACTCTCAGTCTCTAGCACATACTGATAGATCAGAGCAACAGCAGCCCCTAACATGTTTTTTTAGATTTGTCAGTTTAAAATTCCCCCAAATGTGTACACCAGTGATGTAGAGTTTGTGGGAAAAACCAGACTAAAACGTTTTTGCATAGTTTATAGTAGTGTGCTGGGCTGCTGCCTGTTTAATTGGCTGATTCAGATTCCACCTGCCAGCTGTGGTAGTTCTCCTTGATTGCCTTCCTTCTGCTGTTTCTCCTTCCCATTTCTTCCCTGTTTAAGCCCCGATGCACACTGCGCACACCCGGTCCTCAGTTGTAAACAGTTCTGTTATTTCTGTTTTTTTTTTTTTTTTAGGCCCAGTGTGCACCATGCACACCCGTTTAGGTAAAGTAAACAGTTTTAATCAGAACTGGACCTCCCTGGATGCGAACACGCTCTGCATTTCATGGAATGAGAAAATATAGCCTCAGACACAACCCCTTCCTTAGCTGTGCTTAGCTACGGGCAAACACAGGCCACTGAACTTCATTGCGCTTACAGCAAGCACAACAAACCACCTTTTCATATTAGCTGCTCCTGCTGTCTACACGGTGGTGTTGGAGCACCTACATGCTTAGGTGCAGTCTGAGACTTTGAAGAAATTTGTGATTCAGTAAAACTCCCCTCATTTGCATACACCACTGCCTTACTCCATAGTTACCACACTTACACTGGGCCTTTCCCCTTAGCAACCACTATTCCCTGATATTGTTTTCATTCTACATGCCAATGACTATAATGGCAAAATGTAGATTTCAGTAAAAAATTATTTTTCCCCCTTTATTTTTTACTTTCAGCACGATCCAGTTTGCTGCCCTATGCTTAAAAGGCCGAGATTGTCCAAAAAAAAAAAAAAAGTTTTATTTAAAAAAAATTAAAACTATTTTTCATGCCAATGTCAATATATTTGGCCATTGGCATGCCTACTAAATATAATACACGCTTTCTTTCAAGCTGTCACGCCTCTGTTTTCTCATCTGCAGAAATTTATTCAGCTAGTAACTGAATACATTTCTGCAGGTTACACTATTTCTGCACAAACACCTGCCTGCTTGCTGAATCGCTAATTCACCTCATTTGCATTTTATCATTTGCAGAAATGTATTCAGCTAGTAACTGAATACATTTCTGCAGGTTACACTATTTCTGCACAAACACCTGCCTGCTTGCTAAATCACTAATTCACCTCATTTGCATGGTTTCCACCAACAAATTAGGTAATTAGCATAAGGCAATGGTGTCAATGCAGGAATAGTGTAGGAGTGCTTGTGCACATCCCGGGTGTGCTGAATCGCTCAGCGGCCATGTTCCATGTAGCAGCGTGTGTGTGTGTGTGTGTGTGTGTGTGTGTGTATGTGTGTGTGTGTGTGTGTATGTACATATATATATATATATATATATATATATATATATATATATATATATATATATATATATATATATATATATAAATAGACAGACAGATATTCACTCTATATATATATATATATATATATATATATATATATATATATATATATATGTATATTCATATATGTATTTGTGTATATATATATATATATATATATATATATATATATATATGTGTGTGTGTGTGTGTGTGTGTGTGTGTGTGTGTGTGTGTGTGTGTGTGTGTGTGTGTGTCTAGACACATACCTATACACAAACACACACAAGCACAAACACACATATCAGGTGAGCACAGTGTTAGGTTTTGGTTAGCCTGAGTTGCCCACTCTATTTTCAACGAAGGCTAACAGATGCCTCTGAGCAGTCAGTTAAATGAGTATATCACCCAGTCTTTAAGAAAACTCTTTTCTTTCTTCTGCAATAACTGGGATTGATGATATTCCTCCTCTGTTGTGTTGTTTGTTGCAGGATTAGCAGATCTAGCAATATGTGCTGAATACAATCCAGTATTTAAGTGACAGTGGACTATGATTTTGTCATTTAGTGATTGTCATTTGAGTCCTTTTCCTTTCAGGCAATAATTTTCCCTCATGGATTCATGTTTTTTTTTTTTGTGCTTTTTATTGCACGCTTAAATGGAAAAAAGAAATTAAATGTTTGGCTTAGAAACTGAGTATCTAGTCTTCATACAACTTTCTGAACTACTGCAGCATTGATTTTCAGATTAAGATGAATTTTGTGGATTTGCAGGTCACCTCAGGACACCATAAATTAGGATCTTGTGAAACTCACCAAGCAAAAGGAACAACACAGAAAGTACGGGGAAAGATTTTGAGCCAAACTGTCAATGAAAATACTCAAAAGTTGTACCTGGTTTCTAAATACTGGGTCAAATGAAGAGCAGGGATAAATGCAGTGTTACAGATGAAAGATGTGTATCTTCCATTTTCCCAGTCTGTTCTCTATATTATTTTGCATGGTTAGAGTTGCCACCTGCGGTGACTCGTTATTCAGAGGAACACACAGCAAAAATGGTTGCTTTTATGTGCAGTTTTAGTAACAAAGCACCTCAGTAGTCACAGCTACTATTTCAAAAAATCCAAAATTAAATGTTATTAAAGGACAAACATCAAACTTTACAGGTAGTGTATAGAATGGATCATGAAAAAATAGAACTTCTGAAGTTTTTTCCATTGCTGTTATATGTGGTTTTACAGAAGTTATTTTGGCAGATGATTTTTTAACTGCCTATTCTGGAAGTAGACATTTACCTAGAATGTTACAGATAAGCAGACAGAAAGTGGTCATGCAAGATAAAAGAAAAACTGTTGCCTTTAGCAGCAGTGCTAATTTCATGAACATTGTATTTCTTACTGGATCAACTGTTAATCTTTAACAAAATAAATCATAATATATGAGAATAATACATCTCAGTATTGCAATTATCCCAGTACACTGGGCTTAATGATGAATTACATTGATTAAATTTGATAACACCACTGAGAAGAACGAAAAAATGCCTGTCAGAAATTATTTTAGAAATGAATATGTTTTAGCCATCTCAATAATTTACTTCTAAACAATGCAGTATACACATGTTCAGCACGTAATAGAGGTCAGTTGAATGAAGTTAGTAATAGTCCTTCTATGGGAGACTGGAACCAAATGCAATTAGATTAAATACCTCTCACTGGCATAGTGTTTTTCCTCAATCAGTTCAAATTTATCAAATATTTATTACCATACAGAGTTTGCAAGGCAGATTCTGAGCCAGATCAAAGCTGTTCTTTCTGCCAAGAAACAGCAGCCATATATAATAACTCAGAATTATTGTGTTTTCCTCTTAATATCATTTTTCAAATTCAGCAATAAATTTTATTTTTACTTGCACTGAAGTTCTGAACAGAATTCAGGAATATTGTTCTTATTTTGTATGTCAAATACTTGTAATGTTTTAAGTGTATAACAAGAATTACATTTTTTCAATATTATTAATTTCAACTTCTTACTATGTTCCTTTCATTTGTTTCTTGGAGTGCATTCTAGCTTTCCTATTGTATATCTTATTACATTTAGAATTTAGACTACTTTTGAAGAAATGTATCTACTGTGTTATAAAATGCATTTCTGCAATCTCTGTTTTTCCTTATTTTGTTAAATTATTGCAAGGTGGTCATTTCTTGTCAAACTACCTCCAGAGTTACAAGCAGACTATGACTGAGCATTAGCATCTTCTCTGATATCTGAAGTAACTCCTCAGCTGTTGTTGTTCTTTCGGCTTTGCCCGGTTAGGGGTCGCCACAGCGGAACTCCGGTCCGCTAATGACCGGCAGTAGATTTTTACAATGCCGAGGTGTCAGCCCGACGTACAGCCTTCAACGAAGGCACGCCCATTCACGCATGTCTTTCGAATGCCACTCGACAGCGGCGAGGGCATGCAGACTCCACACAGAAGGTGCTCTATCTGAGAATCGAACGGGAGAACCTCTTGCTGTGAGGCAATAATGCTATAGCTGCACCACCGTGGCTTCTAACTCCTCAGCTGTTCAAATAGCTGATTAGTTTGACTGCTTAACTGGTTTCTGTTAGTTCTTGAGCTTTGGTAATTACTGCAATTTTTCAGCATTTGTTTCAGTGGTGAGCAGTGTGGTTCTACTGCTTCCCATTTGACCTGATCTTTTGTGGGATCATATCTTATTTCTGAATGCAAAGATACTGCTTACTATGTCCAAATGCAATCAGAACCTAATTTATTTCAACACACAATACAGATATTGTTATACGTGAGACAAGATCAGCAGTGGTGAGAAATTAAGCTAAAACGACACGTTAAAAAAACGAAACTCCGTGCTGTCTTCTGTATCAGATGATCAAACTGAATGAAAAAAAAATGCAGCTGGAAATAAGTCAGAGTATAGTCTAACAACAGGGCAGCATTAGTTAGGTTTCTCAATTGTTTTTGTCCTATTTTCTTATTAAAATTATGATAGCTAATATGATTATATTTGATGTCATACATGAAACATTTCTGCTTCCCTTCCAATAAAATACAGGGGAGAAATTATTTTAATCTATCCTTTAGGATCCTTTGAAGTAGTGTATGCTTATTTTAAAAAGCAGTAAAAAGCAGTGGCAAACATTCCTTTAATGGATCTGGAGGTCTTTCGAAATTTATGAAATCAGCTTTAATGAAACAGAGGGCAAGATCATTTGCTTTGTTATCTTTGATACTTACAATTGCACTCATTATTATTTACCTCTGTCATCAATCCACTGGTTCTTATATTAAACAACCCAAATATAACTATTCCTTGATAAAATGGCCAGACTTTGGAGATAAAATAAATATATTAACTCTTAATTATGTTGCCTTATTGAATACAGGATCTCCTCTTCTTCTAATATATATTATCTTCAATGTGATGATTGAGTGTTCTGGTGTTTCAGCACTAGCAAGAAATTATGTTGCAACTCAGATTAGAAAGCAAAATAAAGCAGTTGTTCATTAGAGGAGCCAACATCAGATAAACAGAACATTACTAAATAAATTGCATAAAATAAAATTGTAGCTTAGTGGTATGAAAATGGAGAAAAACCTTATTGGCAAAGACTCTTCTGTATCTTATGGGCATAGACAGAAAATCTTGCTACTCACAAAAAAATAGCAGGGGATAATTTCCAGAAGTGATCTGTGTGGTTATGGATTCCGTGGGGCTTTTACTGCGTAATAGTAGTAAAGTAACACTGTTTCCATTATTTTACTCTAGTCTTTATCATAGGGCAGTACAGTGTTATTCCAACCCTATCAACTTCATCCATAGTTGCATTCAAAAATATTTAATCTAATCACACAAAAAATAGATCAAATCATCAAATATTGAACAGACCTGTGAATCAAAAAATGCTGGTCTTTTTAGATTGAATCTAAAAAGATAGAAACAATGCACAGAAAAAAAGAAAAGAAATAAATCTCCTTGCACCCCCTGCTAATTACATATATCAGCTCTGAGACTGCACAATAGTGGAGAAAGGGCAACTACGTAGACCCCACTGTACCATAATCTTGCACACAAAGCAACTGGCAGGTAGAGCATTCATTCTTCTGAACATTTTCTTTCACAGACTTCAACCCAACAAATGGCATTATTAGAGGATCCCTTAACACTGGTGATGATTCAAAATATCCTTAGAAGCCTGATTCCTTCCACAGCATCTGAACCTGGCAGTCATTTTGTAAATAAATAAATAACCAAGCACCCACTTCATTACTCACCAATTATAATGGAACCTTTGTCTCTTTTCCTGAGTACTCATGTGCATGTTGTATTTTCTTGCCAGGGGCAATAATTTTCCATTTTTCTGGGAAAAAATACCAGTAAATCCCAAATGTTGACTGCCTGAGTATTGAACAAATACGTATTTTATACAGAATGTGTATTTTAGGCAAGAGCACTCATCTACCCTATTTGTATTTCTTCTCATATTTATTACTTACAATGCCGTCATCTTGCTTTATTGACTGTTCTATACTTATAATCTGCTTAGATTTTGCATATATAAATATATACATGCACACAGATTTTATAGATAAACATAGGTTTCTTTATCAATCTATATATCTTTAGATATGGGTAATTTAGTACAAAACACATTTATCTGACAATGATTCACTTAAACAAACTTAAAGAAACCACAACTGATTGACAGCACATTTTTGGGATAATATTTAGTCTAAATAAAATATGTGTGAAAAAAATACAGCCAACACACTCATCACATTAATTTCTTTTTATGGGCTTTTTTGGAGATAAACTTAATTTATCAGAATCACTCATCCATTTTAACACTCCTATTCCTATATGTGTTAAAACAATTCACATTTTGTGGTGTGCACTATCTATAGTGAGAAAGGTTATAACTCAGAATTAGAAGAATCTACACCCTGCTTCAAAGAATTTATAAATACTGGAACTGAAATCTGTCACCTGGAAATCATTACAATTAAGTCAAGAGCAACCAGGATTATCTCTTGCTACAATGCATGGAAAAACTTAAGGGATCTGCTTGACAAACAAAAATAACTGCATTTTAGATTTAATGTAATGTATAATAACTTGAATTATTTAATGGTTAATGGACACTTCTGTAAATAGTTGCTTTATCTTTGGTGTGTGAGGTTTAGTTAAATTTTCTTTTCATTTATTATGTTCACAAATCTGTGACTGTAAATATTATGATTATTTTACAAATTGAAAATCCAATAAAAAGTTAAAAAAAAAAAATTGTTGAATTTGTGATCATGTGAAAAACTTAATTTCAAGTCCTGCATCATGAATCTCCTAGCCAGATATTCCAAGCATTTTGTACAACCCCCTAGATTCAACTTCCTAGTACTAGATAAAATCTTCACATTCAGTGGAGTATCGAGCACACCACTAGAAGTTAAAGTGCTCAAATGGCAGATGGAGTTTAGAGCTGACACGCGCCTGCTCCTTAACATAAAATACATGCTTAAATGGATTAGGTAACAAGCACTGCCCAGTTTCAGACACACACGTCATCAAGCCATTATCCAGCACTTAAGTAAAACACTATATAATTACAGCTGGAATGCTCTTGACTTTATGATGAAGTTCGATGTAATTTAATAAACGGGCAAACAAAAGCTTTCAAATCCACCTCTGGCTCACGTGTGGTTTTCCTTAAAAAGATCACCCAGGATTTTTTTCAGTATATGTATATATATATATATATATATATATATATATATATATATATATATATATATATATTTATATGTAGACAGAGACACACACACACACACACACACACACACACACACACACACACACACACACGCACACACGCACACACACACACACATGTACACACACTACAAAATTATAATTAAATGTCAATAATGACTGGAAACTGCACTTAACAATACAGGGATAATTCCAAGATTTCACAGCATAAAAACAGAATTTCAATTTTTTTTTGAGAACTGCATCTGTGTCTTGGTTTCATCTATGCTTGCTTATGATTATAGGCAAAAGGCAATTAAGAATCCAGATATTAAAATCATTTTTAGGGTCATAACTGCTAAGCTATTGCTAAAATCCTCCTCCATTCCACATATTTTAAAACATTTTATCCTTTGTTATTAAATTAAGATTGCATTAAACATACTTACTTTCCAGCTTACTTTACAGAGGCTGGAGTTTTAGAAGATCATTACAAGGCATTATAAAATTGCTGTTGGTACATCATTTTCAAATACTTTAAAGGCAGGGAAGTATATAATTTGAAACAGCACTGGAACTAAAGGAACATTTAAGAATCCCAGTAACAAAAGCAGTAGTGTAGAAAGGGTAGGACAAAGGGGCAACCATCATGGCCACTAGCAAAATCACATAAAATAAGAGCAAAAAAATACATTTTTCTATTTATTTATTTCTTTAAATTTCAAAGTTTCCATTTCAAAACAGTACTCCATACTTCCTAACTGCTTCTCGCCTCCTTTAGACATGACCGCAGCCATCGCACCAAAGGCTTCCGATTGGGTTGTTGGGTAGAGAAGACAGTTATTGGGCTTTATATTCGGGTGCCCATAGCAAGAAAACAGTACGTGTTCTGATCTGTTAGCTGTCACTCAATGAGACAAGTTAGAGTTGTCATCTATAGCATTTTAAATGGGTCCCAGACAGTCATGGATTAAGTACTTGCATTCCACTGTCTGCATTAGCTGCGAGTGGCAGCGGAAATGTTTTAGTTTGCTGGCAATTTCCTTTCCTGCTCACAGTTAACAGGAAAGATAAAAAAATATTAAAATGTACTTTTATTTTCTGTCAACAAGCCCCTGGAGTATTTGTTGCCACTGAATTTCACTTACTGCTGCTTATTAATTTTTTGCCTGTAATTTTCCTTGAAGTTTCCTTTAAGGGTCTTTTGTTTTTTAAAGAAGAAACGCGACATAGTGTCTCCTGATTCCTGGCTTGGGAATTGGATGGAACTAATGGAGTTGCATCAGGCAGGCTATCGATTGATTGTCTGTTGTTCTGTTCTCCATTAGGTCTGATCCTGAAATTTGCCACAGCAATTGGCTGAATTTCCTTGGGAGAAGAAGAGAGTCAGGAAGACCATTACATAAGCTGCTGGTGTGGCAGCTTAGTTTACAGGACTCCTCACAATAGCTTTTCATTTTGTTGTGGAAGTGAAGGACATTTGAAGAAAAAATCTCTACTGTTTCTGTGACTGTGAAATACTGGGTCTGTCTTCTTCTTGTGGTGCAAGGCAGTGAGCAACTTCATCATGCCATGCATCATAGTATAAGGTTAAGTGGGTAAACGATGGTACCCATAGAACCCTGGGAGTATATGGCAGTATTAAATATAAATGCAGAGACACTGAGCTTGCAGGAGGGGAATATGGCCTTTGTTGGTATGGGTGCAACATTGGGGCAGCATAATATTTATGGAAAAGTTATGGTTTTCATTTCGTGATGGTAGAATTGGCTTATCTTTTTTAATATCTTGTACATTTTTGTTGTGCATGATTTGGCATTGTGGCATAAGGACTTTTTGACAGAAGAGGTGAAGTTGAAACAAAACTTTAGAGGATGTATTTCAATTATTTTCTTTAAATTTTTGTCAAATATTTAGTCATATGTTGCTTGACAACTGTCATCATTACCATGGTGATACTACAAACCATAGCTTAGACTTGCACCTTTGTAAACAATGTGTACTCAAATCAACCAAGTTCTGAAATTTTAAAAATGTGTCATGCTCTTACAAAAATGTAGGCCTCACAGAAAGCTTTAACATTATAATATTATGATAATAACTTTTGAAGTGTCAGGCTGTATCATTAATATCTGGGCATTTTCATTAAGTAATGTAAATATTGTTGTGGTTTGCAATAATATGCATTCTCTGAAGCCAGGACATGAAATCTGAAACTCAGATGTCTGTCATTCAATGACTTCTAAGTTAGGGAAGGCTGAATCAAATCAAGGACAAAGCTTAAATATTGATTGATGCTATATGCATAGAATATTGTTATAATAATATGTTTTGCATTACTATGCATTTTCTGAAGGTTGAAGAAGTTTGATATCTGAAACTCAAATGTCTATCATTATTTAATGGCGATCAAGTTGTTGGTGGTGGGATGGATCCGATCAGGGACAACATTTAAAATATTGCATTTTGTTATAATGTGTTTTGCACTGATATGCATTCTCTGAAGCCAGGATATAAGGCCTGTAACAATACCTATCTAGCCACTTCCAAGTTGGAGGGGGATCACATCAGAGGCAAAGTTTAAAATATTGTATGCTGTTATGAATGTAGAAAATTGCTAGAATAACATATTTTGCATTACTGCACCTTTTCTGAAGTATGGAAAAGTCTGATGTCCAAAATCAAAATGTTTGTCGTTATTTAGTGATGACTTAAAGCTGCTTTTTTTAAATCTTTGCTTGTCAGGTCTTGGGGGTCATCTAATGAGGGTTCCATCCTGGGGTACAAATGGTTGAGCTGCTCCTCTGAACAAAAGAAGTTGTCTGGGAATGTTACTAAAATAGTCATATTGAATTGCAAACAATTAAATACTGCTAACTAGACATGTTATACACTGTTCTGTTTTGTTAGTTGTTTGTATTATGAAGTATTATTTATTGTTAGTCTGCTAGTGTTATACTGTGTTGTACCAAATCTATTTTCTGTTTTGTCTTTGCCTTTGGCTTAGGTCTTGGCTGAAAAGGGTCAATCAACCACTTCAGTAATCCAGTTAAATGTGTAGTTAATTAAGTAAGTACATAAGTAAATGAAGGAATGGAGGAATGAATGAATTAATGAATGAATAAATAAATAAATACATACATACATACCATTGCTGGAGCCTTCCTGTGTCCTGACAGAGTGCTCTTCAAACTATCTGGAGATATACAGAAATAAGTATATTTTTCTGGTACTTCAGGGTTGTGTACTGTTAATTGTTATTTGACTAATTTTATATCATTGCTGGCTGACTTCAGCATTGTGCACTGTTATTTTTGCTTCACTATAGTTTTTCAGATCTCTGCTGAAGGTGTTGGTTTTCCCCTACCCATCCTCCCTATTTTGTTGTTTAAATTTGGAGGCTTTTGCAGTTGACTGTAGATTTGATCTGGGACACTCCCCCCAGTCCCATCTCTTTACCTCATTCTACCTAATAGACTCCTTCTGCACTTGTTTTCAGTCATTTTTAATTTAATTGCATTTTTTAAACTGTTTGGTCTAACATTGCTACATACTCAAGTGTGCTAGCTTGCACTGCATTGGAATTGTTTTTACTGCTGTTTTAGCTACTATTCTGTATATATATATATATATATATATATATATATATATATATATATATATATATATATAAATCTAAGCCTGTTTCCTACCTTTCCTCTAACTAGTGTAGTCCAGATTCAGATTTGCTGTATCCAGGACTGTATGTAAGCTTCTGAGCCCCCCCCCTCCAAGCTTTCTGTGTTGGAGGGAAGCCTTCTTGCTTATCGGTGGGAGTGGTAAGCACTAGGTAACCTATCTACCACATAAGGAGTGGTTCTGGCCCAGAAATTGTAGTTATTGGCCGTTTGGGCAGTTTTTCCATCTCTCTCAACTTTCTGATTTAAAAGCCCACATTTGCACTTGTTTCCCCCCTTTCCTGTAACTAGTTTAGTCCAGATACAGATTCTTAGTTATAGCACTTGAATTTGCTTATTCGTGATCAGCACTTGATCAGAACTTGTCGTAAGCACTAAATAACCTACTAATTACTACAGCACTCAACCTTCCTCATTACCTAGAGGAAAACAGTTTTGGTACTTACTTTCCTCACTTGCTTAGAGAAAAACAGCTCTTGTACTCACTTTCCTCACTTATCTAGAGGAAAACAGTTTTTTATTCAGGCATGTTCAAGGGTCAGCTCCCAGTGTTCTCTCCTGTCTATCTGATGAATCTGGGCATCTTGGGGCAATGTAGAAATTGCCTCATGTACACAGACAACCCTCTTCTCCTACCACCCAACCTCTAACCTGTGAGAGATGCACTTATCTAGCCAAACTGGAGGTAAAGCTCTCTCCAACCAAGACTGAACTTGACAGTCAAGAGGAGAAGATAAACACTTGCACCACACTACACTCATCACATAGTCTCACTAAATCTACACCACCAAAATCCACACATAGAAACACAAAAACATTTGCGGAGGCTCTCAATAATAATCTGCTCAAGCAACAGAGACCTCCAAAGCAGAAATGCAAGCAACCTCCCCAACACAACCCAAATGACACACAGCCGCAGACTCAGTGTGCCACTCAACCACATCCAATAAGGCAAAACAACGTACCCAACACACTAGTCATAGGTGACTCTATAGTCCGGCACACTGATGTCCCACTCACCAGGCTAAACAAGGAGAAGGTTACTGTCAGCTGCCTGTCAGGTGCCAGGATCCGCCACATAACCCGCACACTCAGGTCACTCCACAACAAGTACAAATATGACTCTGTCATTGTCCATGTTGGTATGAATGACCTGAGACATACCTCCCTGGACTACATCAAAAGAGACATGGAAGAGCTCTCCGATCTTGTAGCCCAGGTAGGTACTACCCTAGCCCTGAGTAGCACTCTGCCATCACTCAGAATGATGCCGCAGTACAAGGACAAAATGATTGACTTCAACAATTGGCTAACCTTCTGGTGTCATTCTAAAGGACTCCAGTATCTGTCTGCTTAGGATGACATGGTCGACAGACCACAATGCTTTGCCAGAGATGGCCTGCACCTGTCACCCTTGGGATTCCAGATACTGGCTAAGGTTCTTGTGGCCCCTGTAGTGCCTTTTTAGGCAAGGTTCAAATGACAAATTCACCACCGTAACAAGCAAAAACTGAGAGTGATGCTACTCAATGCTAGAAGTCTAAATCTCAAAATGCACTCACTCAAGGCACTTCTTAAAACTGAGAACATTGTTATCTGTGCAGTGACTGAGACCTGGTTCAAGGCTCCAGAGAGCACCACTGTACTACCAGGCTATAACTCATAGCACACTTTTTGGCCATGTAACCTGGACTGGAACACCAAAGGCGGAGGTGTGTCCATATTCATTAAGGATATCCACACCTCCAGGCTAGTTGCTCAGCATAATGCAGCCAAGGTTATCCAAGTGCAACTAACTCTGGGCAAAACTGCAATCCAAATTGTAGCTTGCTACAGATCCCCCGCCATGCCCCAGGACTCCCACTCCTCTTTTCTTAATGTACTGAAAAATATTAGGGTTCAACCAAATACCCAAATAATGGGCGATTTCAACTACCCCACCATTAACTGGGAAAACTACTCAGTACGAACTCCTTCACTCTACACTTTCTGGAAATCATAAACTCTAATGCCCTGGATCAACTTATCCACACCCTCACCAGGGGCAACAATATCCTAGATCTAGTCATTACCAACATGAGTGACCGGTGTTCCACACCTGAAGTCAATGCCTCTCCGTCCGATCCAACCATAAGCTAATTACCCTAGATATCCACATCCTGCCCCCACCCCCATTAAGGAAACCATGGTAAACATTTTCTCCAAAGCCAACTTCATGCTTCTAAAGGCAGAAGGGATGAACTTCATGAGACCCATGCAGATGGACAATATAGGTACGACTACTGAATCCTATGCAATTGCACTTGATAAGCACTTACATGAGTGCATGGATCATGCTATCCCAAACAGAACCAATACTCTATCCTCAAAAAAAGGAAGCCAATCTGTTGGTCCATCCATAAACAAACTGTACAACAGAGGGAAGAAACTTTTGCAAAAGAGAGTAAAATCCCATGAGTGGAGGAGCTCCCTGGTCAGCCTCAGTAAGAAGCTGCGATCCCTGATAAAATCCTCCAAAGCTAGTTACGAAAACAAAATCACCACTGATTCTAAAGACAACCACAAAGCATTCTATAGCTATGTCAAGAATCTCAATGGCAACACTCAGATCTGCTCTGAGTTACAGCACAATGGCACTAAATATACAGACCCAACTGATATTGCCAACATCCTGGCAGATAGGTTCAGTGCTAAATTTACCCCCCTCTCACCCCCTAAAGAGCCCATCTCTATACCGGAAGAATGCAAAGTTCCTGTAATCATGGCTGCACAGGTAAAAACCACACTCTCCAAAGCCAAGAACACAGCATCCATGGGACCAGACAACATCCCAGGATGCGTTTTACACGAACTACAGAACGAATTGGCACCCCGCCTAAGTACCATGTTCAATCATAGCCTCACCTGAGGCTTTGTGCCTGTTGAATGGTGCACAGTGACGGTTATCCCACTCCACAAGGGGGAAGCCACCACGGACCCTGGGAACTACTGCCCCATTAGCCTGACGAGCCTGGTCTGCAAGGCCATGGAATGTATCATCGTGGAACTTATAAACAAAGACATTGGTAATCTCCAAACTCTGGACCCCACCCAGTTTGGGTTTGTAAAAGGCAGATCATGTCTCCTAAACCTGATAGATTTCTTTGAAGCAGTCACCAAAGCCATAAAAGAGGGTAAGGTGGTTCACACAGCCTATCTAGATCTTGCCAAGGCTTTCGATACCATCTCCCACTTTGGAATTATAGATAAACTCACTAAACTAGGTATAAATCCCTATGTCACAAGATGGGTTGCCAACTGGCTCACTGACAGAACCTACACTGTGAAAGTAGCAGACTCCAAATCTGACTTCAGACCAGTGACAAGTGGAGTACCACAGGGCTCAGTCCTGAGTCCTCTCCTGTTTGGTATCTATTTCTCTGAAGTACAGGCTAACACAGAAGGTCTTTGGCTAATGAAGTTTGCAGATGACTGCAAACTAGGAGCCATAATCGAAACTCCTAATGATGTGGACATCCTACAAAAGGGCCTCACTGAGACAGATGCCTGGTGTCAAAGCCATGGCCTCAAGTTCAATGCCAAAAAAGTGCATTATCATCCCATTTGGTAAAAACTCTGTAGCCATGAACTACAACATAGGCGGTAGTATACTTAACACCGAAAGTGTGATAAGAGATCTTGGGAAACAGGTGGACAGTAGTCTCTCCTTTGATAATCACATCACCACAGTAGACAGAAAATCCTTCTATGTGGCACACCTCATTACAAAAGGTTTCTCATCCAGAAAAAAGAGGCCATTGTTCCCCTCTACTCATCACTCATTAGACCCATTATAGAGTACAACGCCCCTTTTGGTATGTACCTCACAAGACATCTACAACAACTGGAAAGGCCACAGAAATACCTCACAAAGAGGATTACCAGCCTCAAACAGATGCCCTATGCAGACCGTCTCAAAAAACTCCAGCTTTACTCCGGCACATATCACCTACTCAGATGTGATCTCTGCCTAACATACAAAGCTATGTCAAACTCAGAGCTGCTGGACATGCTCCACTTAAAGAAATCCCAATCCCTTCGAGCTACATGCTCTAGGGACCTAAACCTTGTTCACCACAATAAACAGAACATGCCAGAAGGATAAATTCCTGTCCCAGAGACTTCCCATACTCTGGAATAAACTGCCTGTCTATATCAAACAAAGTTCTTCATTAGCACTCTTCAAGAAAAATCTTGATGATTGGATGGGAAATAGGAAATGCACCCCAGGGATCACTTCTGTGGCTCTGCTCGACAGTGGCACAGGAAAATAATTTTCTTGGGTGGCAAAAGCCAGGGTACCTTTTTGGCTGGGCTTGCATAGGCCCCAGGGCCAATAGACTAGTACCTACCTATGAACCTATGAGCCTATACATACATACATACATGCATACATAAGTTAGAAGTCAATGGAACCTATACAGCATCTGGTTTATAGTGCATTTTTTTAATAAAAGCCTTAAAATGATAATCTATCTTTTTAATTATCCACAACATGAAACGCTCTGGGTGCTGCACAAGTGAAATCAGGCCCACTTTATTGTATAATGGCATGACTTATGGTTGCAAAGTATATAATTTACTAAAATATTTTTGGTCTAGTCTTCCCCTTTCAAAGTGCTTGATCAGTTTGCTATCTGCTTCTTTAGCAGTTATCATATAAGAGTAAGGCTATGAGCTTTTAAAAATCTGCTTGCAGTAGTTGTTTCTTTCAGCTTCCATTTGCTAACTTTGTAACTCTGAATGGGTCACTTAACCATTCAATGCTCAAGGCGTGGATCAGTGCCCTAGTTAATCAATACAGATAAACAAACAAATAAATAAATAATTTCTCCAAAGTTCCTGACTGAGAAGTGGATATTGAACAATTATTTTCTACTTCCTAGCAGTCACTTCTTGACTGTTGATATCAGTTATGCCACTAAGGTTATTTCATGCCTAGCATTTTGTAATACATTCTCACAATCAGTCAAAGCAATGGTGTCAGATTAGAGCTTCCTGGCTGCTATTTATCTGACATCACTTGTTCTGCTTGATTAACCCGGATGAAGGCATCACATTCCAAAATACATTAAACTAATTAAGTCTTTCTGTCCTATGCATTGGTAAAATTAAATGAGCTGGTCAGAAAAATTCTTGCAAGTTTTGCTGTGTATAACAATGTTTCTGAAAGTTTTAGAAAAATGGATTGGAACCAGGGATATATAACGAACCAAAAAACACAAAATCTTGTGGGGAGCAGCAATCACAATTCTGATAGCAATACCACAGCTTCAAAAAATGAACCAGACTCAAATCCTTTATTCACAGTCTCTGTAATTTAAGGGAAGAAAGTGCTTAACTGTGAATAAAGGATTTGAGCTTTGAAGTTAGGCTGATTTTTTGAAGCTGTGATATTGCTGCTCCCCACAATATTATAGAAGTAACCCACGCCTGGGTGTGTGGGAATGTATATTACCCCAAGGTTGTGGTTTGTTTGGTCCTGACCGGGCCAAATGTAAAACAAGGGTAACCTCCATATTTACCACATATTATAAGTATACCATTACATTAGTATTATAAAACTGTTATAGAAAACTTTTCTTAAATAACCCTTCCGCAGATGTCTGGCATCGCGCTGTGTTCTGATGTACTGCTGGCGTGCGCGCAGCATCACAGATCAGAAAAGAAAACAAGGAGAAAAGCAAGATCTCCGTTTTTTTTTTTTTTAGTTAATTGAGTTATGATTAAAATACACAACAGACACAATAAAAAATACACACGGACATTATTTTAAACTGTCTCGCTATGTATGTGTTTAAATGGGTTTAACATGGCGGCGGACAAAAAAAATAAATAGCGGAGATCTTAGTTTGCTAATTTTTAAAACTGTTATATTAATAATTTGGGCAGCAAAATCGTTACGCAATTATACTAATGGAAAAAAAAAAGGTGACGGACCTTTTTCCGATAGTATTACCGTTCCTCACGAGCACAAATCATTGCCAGTTTTTACGTGCGTTTTGTCATGGTATAATTTGTGTTTTTTAATGTTTCTGAAAGTGTTTCTATCCAACTATATAAAATTTCCCAGATCTCCTGCCAACCTTGTGGAGTAGATACAAAACTCACTCAAGCTTTGTGTATAAGCTTGGTATTTAGGTCACACAAACAGTCACATCTGTAGGTCTTGCTTAGGCATACAAAGAATTATAAAAATTGAGCCAGTCAATTTCTTTGCCCCTGAACTCTTCTTGCTCTAATGAGCCAGTTAACCAATTCTGACCTGTGCTGTTAGTCAAAATCCATCCAATTTGAATTGCTTATAACAATGACTAAGTGTGACACAGGCCGCGGTGGTGCAGCAGTTAGCGTTGTCACCTCACAGCAAGAGATATTCCTGTTCGATTCTCGGCTGGAGTGCCTTCTGTGTGGAGTCTGGATGTTCTTCCCACGGTTGTGTGACATTTAAAGACATGCAGGTAAGTGTGTGTATGAATGGGCGTGCCTTCTTTGAAGGTCAGGCATCTGGCTGGCAACTTGGCACCGTAAACATTCACTGCCAATCATTAGCGGACCAGAGCTCCACTGTGGCAACCCCTAACCGAGAAAAACCAAAAGACTGCAGACTGCAATGACTAAGTGTGACATAATGGGTAGACAGCAAACTAAATCAAGCTCTAAGATGGTCCATGGAAATTCATTCAGCACCTTTTGCTGTTTCCCAAACTGGGAATTTCCAAAAGCCACAAGAGCAGCTTACTGTATTGCTTATCTTGTACTGGAATCAGCTCTTGTAACCAAATCTCCCAATAAGTTCTGCGAAAAAAGTTCACTTTACAAATCAAAATAAAATGACAACAATATTTTCACCTTATCTCTACTTGGTCCACAAGGCTGTCTGCTATAGGCTCCACTATCAGTCACACCAACCCATTCAATCAAGGTTTTCCAGTGGAATTAATAGAAGTTGTTAGCTAACAGTAGAGTATATTAATCTCTTAGGCCTTGCAATAAATTCTGAAATCTGGAACACTAATCTTGACATGTTGGTCAAGGGAGACATTTTAACTAAGAACACCCCCAGCTTTCCTTGCTCTTGAAAAAAATGTCTATTCTTTAAAATTCCTAAAAGCCTCAGTAAAGGCTCCAAATGTGGGGTCTGCAAACAGTGCAGTACATGTGGAAGCACAGCGGTCTGTAAAGCTGGTGGCATCTGTCACAAGTCTTAAATCAAAGTTTCCATGCATTCAAGCAAGCTTCACAGATCTTTGAATCATTGGAATAGGTATATTCATCTTTCTTATTAGGCAAAGGTGCAAGATGTATCTGTAAAAAAATACAATCCAGGCATATTTTGTTATAAATTGAATTAGCATTGATAATATGCAGCTTATATATATGCAGCATCGTCTGTTTTCCCCAACAGATGCCTTTTCTTTACTGACTTTGCAAAAACTTTTCAAACTATCTGTTAGTTATACTTACCTTGATAATGGATGCTCTGAGACAAAGTCATTAAGTTGTTTATTTTCACTTTTATTAATTTATTTGTTAAACAGGTGACACATTGGCTACAGATATCCCTTTTCAGAGGTGACAGGGAGCACTGTACGATTAAGCAATTTGCTCACAGTCACACAGTCTGCATGTAGAAACTAAAGGAATCAAAGATGGGACTACAGGATAAAGCTCATTAAAAGCTTATAGCTTTCACCCTTTATTCTAAAGATAGAACTTTAATATAAAATGCATTGACCACAAGCTCTCAGGTGAATTACTCTTCCCTTTTGAGTTTTCCATGGCACAAAGCAAGTTCTCCTCTTATCCTCTTTTGTTTGCCATATTGCCATAAAAGCATTACGCTGATACAGTCAAAGCACATTTTAGATTCTGCTCTGGGTGAGCAGCCCTGGTTTGTCCACCAGTTTACATCTTCAGATGTTTTTCCCTTATCTAGTGCTTTACACAGAGAATAGCATAGCCATACTCCATGGTGTTCTTTGGTAATAGTTTTAAATTCTGAAACTAATAAGTGTGGCACTGGAACAGCAAGACTGATAATAAAACTGAGATTGCTCTGTCTTCTCTCCTTAGTAAAGCAGTCTGGGAATTAATATATATAAGTAGTGAGTGTGTGTAGGGTGTAGAACCACCTCCCCCCTAACTGGTGCAGGGGGCTTGTTCCATGCAAAAACAACTTTAAAGGAGACCAGAAATTATTGGCATCCTCTGCTGACCTGTTTTTGCTTTCATAATTCCGGACTTGCAATTAATGAGAATTACAATGGACAGACATGTTCACCATACTGTCTTCTTTCTCTTTAATGCATATTCTAAAACAGTTCACATATCTATCTGGTTTGGAAATTAATATGAAAAATCAAAACTAACCACCCTTAGAGAAATAACTATTTAAGTAAGGCATACACAAATTGAGTCAGTCTATTACATTCCTGGCTGAATATTGTCATTATAAGTGAAGTCATGAAATATTTGTATCTTGGATTATCAAGCCCTAATATGCTTCAATGAAAAGATGGTCAAGCCCTGGTTAACCTATATTTGAATTTTTACAACCAGATTTGCAGTGATGAAAATAATTATTCTGTACCTCCAAATTTCTTCAGGTGCATTTCTCTCATCTTCATACCTTTCCTGTATTAAGAAAAAAATTACGACATTGTCAACATATGACTGTACTTACTCATATCATCTTTGCTTTATTGAAATTGAATAAATTGAATTGTATACCAATCTATTGTATGTTCCTTAAAGCATTTCTTACTTTCACCTATGTAAATATTAAAACACTTAAAATAACAATAAATTATTTTTTCAGCTTTATTACAGCAAATTGGAGAAACAACATAAATCACACACAATATATTTGTTATTTATTTATTTTACAATTTGATAACAGGGTAAGTGATTTGGCCTACTGACCTCTTTGAGTCACAACCCAAGGACAAATGTATAATATTAGATTGCAGTAATCTGAGCATTACATAAATAACAATGAGAGGATACATAAAGAACAGAACTTCATAAACATTTGCATAGCATGTGCTACAACATAATAGGTGATACAAGTATTCTATGCATAGTACATCTGGTTGAAAATGACAAATATGGAAAATAAATAATAGTTACTAATTGCTTTTGATAATAGTGTAACCCAGAGCTAGCTAGTGCCAGCAAGGAGGTGCACTAGGATTCAATTACTACAGAATGTTTTTTGTTATTTTTAAATGTCCTTATAGTGTCTGGTGTTCTTATCACAGTAGGTAGCTGGTTTCAGGTATCATTCTCAAGAAAGCGTTTTGCTCTAATAATTTAAAATTTGGACTAACAAGTGAGACTGCGTTATCTTGGTTCCAACTTTACAAATAACAAAAAGAAGAGAAAAAGAAAATAAAATCAACAAGGTAAAACCTGATTAAACAGGAATCTACAATTTGAGACTGATTCGTGCCAATATAATACTATACAAACATTTCCCTGACCATAGCAAAATATTATGAAATTACAGGGACTTTATAAAGGCTGTGACTTATAACTTCTCAGTGTATCTCTATACATAATCTTTATCCTTGGCTGCAAGGGATCATTTGATTTACCATTTTAAAGTAAAATGCTGTAACGCCGTATGTCATTAGCACATATCTGTACTACTAACCCAATTGCACTGGTGGTTATTATTGATCATCAGACTTGGTAAACAACCAAATTGTTATCTTACTTCAGTGTTCTGTTCGTTAGCAAAGTGTAGCTTTTCAGTCATAATTTGTTGCTGAATGTAATCAACCCTTGTTCTGGTGCTTCTCAACCAAACACACCCTAAATGTGCATATCGTTCTAATTATTATGCACAGCCTTTCGATGTAATCTATGATTGTTGTAAAGCAGGTCTGGATTCTAAGGAAGTACAAACTCTGAGCCTTCAGGTGAAGTTGTGGTTGAGGGTAGGAAGATACCTGCATGACAAAAGCAGGGTATGCAAAGCTTTAGAGGCAATTATGGTGCAAGTAAAACTTCAAGAGATTATTTTTTTTCACTCCCTGTGAAATACCTTTCAGGATAATTCTGGTGGTCTGTGCATTCGCAGTAACTGAAAAGCATTCATGGGCTGTAAATAAACTACCATTTAGTACCACTGAAACTTCATTTGACCATTCATTAGCCCTTAAACCAGGACACAGACTAAAAATATCATTTAGTTCCTAATTTTGTCAAACAAGTAGTCAGGTATCGTGCCTTTGTCTCAGCAGAAGATGATGTTCAGTTATGAAGCTGAAACAAACCATGATTATTATTTATACACCTAAAGAAAAACTGTTAAGTCTAACTACATTTTGTTCTATTGTGTAAGGCAGTGGTTAAAGATGTAATACTCCTTCCTACAGCAGGTTATGTTCATTTTACCCTGGTTATATCTATCAGCTAACAGGAGATGTCTTTTCATTTCAAGACAACATCATCATTAATTGGTAAGGGCCACCAAAAACTATGACTAATGTAAATTGACCTAAAATGTATTTATTCTTATTGTCTAAAATGTACGAACTATTGTTTTATTATTTACTCATTTTATTATGGAGCTTTTCTCAACAGGCCACTGCTGAAACGTGCAGTTTGTAAACCCAGTCAGACCATCCTGGTAAACAAATGTAATAAAATAAACAAATAATACTAATTCAGTTTCTGGCCCTACATCGACAGTAATGATGTGTGAAACAAATAGTCTGGATTTCTCAAAATATGTTTAGTAAACCTTTTCTCCATCATCTTAGTTCATATTAAACTGTCACGACCACTACTACCACTGTCATGACTTAGTAAGAATTAAAAATATGTTAAATTCTCTGCTTCTAGAAATGAACTGAAATATACTAGAATTAATGTTGGTACTTCCAATCCAAATAAAAGCATGCAAGAAAAGTTCAACACATTTTACTTAAAGGACCTTATGATATTACCATGAGGTGACTGCCGCTGTGATATCTTTTCATACTTTTTTAGCATTGTTTGCCTTTATGTACATTTTTATTCATAATGATCAACTTAGATTTCAGTCACCTTATGTAGTGTAAAGTGCAATGCCTTGCCAGTGTTCTTATGACATGTTGGGATGTCTGTCATTTGGATACTCCAAAGCATGTCAGTTTTTAGCTGAACATCAGTTGTTGATTTTCTTAATGCCTTATCAGAAAAACAACAGTGGGATCAGACAGAAGATTTCACATTGTGAACCTACAGAAGAATAAGTTTATTGGTCTCTATGAACATGGATCAGATTGATTTGGTCAATGAAAGACACAGGAGTTACTTCAGTGAAGTCCTTTCAATATTCTTCCCATTTCAAAACAGGTTATTCCATAACTATTCAAAGTTAGATGCAGAGACTGCCACGGGGAGATGTTATCATATGAATGTTTCCTCTTAGGACTGGATGTTCCTCATCAATTTCAGAGCTGGGGGGGTTATTAAATCTTATTAAATCTTTTAGGGGTGAGGACTGTCCATTAACTGCTGAGAAAGGGATGATGGGTTAAATTTCTTAGGCCTGAGTGCTTCTCAATAACTGCATAAAAGGTGGTGGATTAAAACTGGCACAATATCTGCTGACATTGTTAGTCTCTCTTCACTAGAATCTTAAATGTCTAGTCTTAAAGTTTAGGTAAGAATACACCTGGGCAGCAAATTCCTTATCCATAAAATTCTGGGAGGCTCATTATTACACATGCAGACTCAGGTGATACTACCTTTGTCTCACATTATGCTAATGAACACAGTTGTTGCACTCAGTTTAGTAAGTCCCTGAGAAAAAAGAAAGTATTGTGAGAATGATACCTGAGAAAGAAGAGAGCTTAATGCTTTTCCAATATACAGGAGATTACAACACATAACAGTAAGATGTTCTCACTGTACTATCTTGCATATCATAATGAAGCCATTAGAGCTTCCTGCTTCTCCTTGGAAGGAGCCATTGGCGAGAGGAGTACAGCAAAGCAGATAGATTAGGTCAAAGATGTCCTACCCGGCTTTCACTGTTACTCACAGTGTGGAGAAAGGGGCAACCTAACCGCTATCAGTGACATGCATTTCTTACAGCTTACAGATGATTTAGGCTGTGGGAGATGAACTAATGTTCTGCTTTGTGCGTCTTTACTAGAGAGATAATCCAGAGGTCTATACGTAATATAATTCCCCTCTCTCACAGCATATGGGTCATAACTAATGCTAACAGAGAAAATACCTGCACGGACAGCATGTGCACGGCTATACAATGTGTCAAGCCAAAAAAACAAAGCCAGCACCCGACTCCTGTGGCATATTCAAAATAAAATTTATTACATGACAAATAGTCAGCAATATCTCAGTACACCAGCAAGGTTGCACCGGTTTCAACAAAAGCCTTCTTCAGCAACCAAACTTGATAAGACCAAAAGGATATACAGCTGACCTTATGTCTCCCTTTTATAATGTAGTCTTGAGGCACCCTCTAGTGCACATACAAATAATTGCCATATAAATATAATCCCCTGGATTCATGAATCCTCCGTGTAAGACTTAATAAGTCTTACTCGGAGGCTGCAGTTGAATGGTATGACGTCAGCATGCCATGAATATGCATGAGGGCATGCTGACTCAACTGTACGTCTTACATGGACCGTGTAAGAAAGCAGGGGGTGTGTCCGACTGCTGAGCAGTCTAAATGTCCACACCCCTGCAAGTGATTGAAAAGTAAAAGCAAATACACAAGACCGAGTCCACTCAAATGTCCTTGCACCCAACACCACACTCCCTGATATTGTAAACCCCCATCACAGTTATAAAAAGTAAAAAGTTAATTTTATTTTTTTAAATACCCGAAATAGCTGCCCATATTTGTGCGTGTGTGCGCGGGTGTGCCCATTACTTAGCTAGAGTTAGCAATTCAGACATGGAAGAGCATAAGAAAGAATGTGTATGCAAATCACACCAAATGGCAATAGAGTAATGGTAGGGTGTTCGCACAAAGAAGAGGTGTTCACGGTTCGAGTCCCACCACTCCCCATCGTATTTATTTTTAAATCAGTATATGAAATAATACCAGACAAAAATATGTGTAAATAGTAGTAAAACGCAGTGAAATGGCCAATGTAACAGTGAACAAAATAAATATTTTAAATGATCCTGATATATAATTGCCTGCAGCTAAGCAGCACTTCACCCAGTGCAATAGAGTTGCCCATAGTTTAATTACGGTTAACCCAGTGCAATAGAGTTGCCCATAGTGAAATAGCACTTTAACCAGTGCAATCTGTTTGGGTGGACGTGCGCGCCACTCCAATCAGGGCACCGTAGGGCACCAAGGAGCAACGTAGAGCAAAGTAGCTTAAATGCAGCCACACCCCCTAGCCTGTCTGGACAGTATGAAAATAAAATGAATGACAAAGTTCGAACCCAGGACTCTGTGCATCATAAGCAAAGTACAGAACCACTAAGCCATGATAACATAGGAGAAACAGCCACTGTTAACAGACATATACTTACTAATGGTAGTTTAACCATTACTAAGGAGGTCTCCAGTCAGCTGAGAATTTTAAAAAATGGCCAATCACAAAAAAGTGCAGGAAATGTGGCATATTTAAGCCCCATAGGTGGGAATACATGCCATATCTGATTGTAGCTCACATCTGCAGTTAGAATGGCTGGTGTCGGAGAGGGAACATGCTTCCAAGCGCAACGTTGGGGCATTGAGGAGTCGAAATATATGGTTTGGCTCCTTGTCCACCGTCATGAGTCAAGACTCCTGCAGGGCCAGTTCCAAGGGACGGAGTACAAGGCAGAGGCTTGGAACTGGTTAGCTCATGACCTCACCAGTACCACAGGCGTTCCTCGGACTGGTGAGCAGGTCCATCACCACCATGCAGACCTGAAGAGATGGAAGCAGGACAGCCTGAACCAATGGATACAGGAGGCCCATGGGATGCAGAATGCCCCACAACTGAGTATGTAGCCATGGAATGCAGTATGTAAGAATTGATAATTGAGTATGTATAACAGATAGGTATGTCTCAATATCCATTCATTTACTTTAGAGCTGCAGGTGACCGTGCTGCGAATCAGCAAGCCTATGCTGATAGGCTGCCAAGGCTGCGCCACCAGGCAGGTTAGTGATTATTCTGCATGTATTGTTATATAAAATATGGGAGAGAGCATGAAAGAAAGTGTTGTAGTACAATAATACAGCCATAAAATTGCCTGAATAAGTCCTCTGCATGTACTGTCAGATAAAAACGTCAGAGAGGCAGAAAAGGAGTGTAGTAACCCATTAAGAAAGGTAACATATGTCTGGAATAATATCTCTGCAGGCACTGTCATATAAAATAAGTGAGTGAGCTTGAAAAAAGAGTGTTCTAACCTATTAATAAAGGTATAATATGTCTTGAACATGTCTGCCATGTGCACCGTTAAAACAAATAAAGGAGTGAGCTTGTGGAAAAGTGTGTACTGCCATTAATAAAGGTCTAAAACCCGGAGTATGTCTGTGTCACAGAGTTTGAAATAGTGTTGTACTGTTGCATTATGCAAATAGTACTGTTTGAAAAAGTGCTGGCAACCCAGAGTTGTGCAGTCCCATATAAAGTGGGTGATGGAAGTGCTAGTAGCTGTGAAGCATAAATACAGTCTGCAACAGTCAGTTACTGGCTGGCATGCATAAGTAAATCTGGCACATGTGTAGCATGTTATTTTTTCCCCAGAAATGTGAGTGTGTGTCAAGAAATACTGGGTTTTGTACAAATCGAAGTGAAAATGTCATGTGAAAACATCCCAGATATGTAGATAAAGAAATAGAAATGCAGTCATGAAATATGTAGCAGTAACATCTACATCCTGGACAGTTAGTATTTCAGATATAGGTCAGGCATATATTGAACTAGCCAAACCCATTACACAACCTAATGTATGGTGGCAAGTGTAATAATACATGTAGGGGATATACACCTGCAGTCACTAGGAGTGTAGTGTAGACTAAAAGGTAATTATAAGATGTTAACCGTGTTTTTTTCTACACCCTACTGTATGTGCATAAACCATGCAATTCCACACCTCAGTGGGTATGTGTAATCTTAAATATTTGTTGGGACATATGACCTATTGTTCAATAAATATTTGCATTCACGTTGATGCATGTGCCCTGTTTAAACACCACAATCATGGTGGCTTGTTGCTACCAAACATCCCTGCATGCTGTTGGAATATCCACTGTGGTTCAATATATGCATGTGTTATGCTTGCTGTTCAGTTATTGGAACCTTGGTGTGTTGGGTTAATGGGAATATTACTGCATGCTGTTACAACTAATCTGGAATGCTGTTGTTTATGTTGTAATTAAACACACCTAATCACAGAACATATGGGAAGGCCAGTCCCAGCGGACCCACCTGTCCCTCCTCAGCTGGCGAGTGCACCTGGCACCAGCAGGTCCGGTGCCCAGCCCGGGCTCCCCTCCTCCATTGGTCCTGTTCCACCTTCGGGTAGAAGCGCTGCAGGGGATGGGGCTCGTCCCCCCATGCAAGCGTGGGTGGAGAAGGGCCAGCTGTCACCCTTCGAAGGGTCCGGGTTGTGGTGCGTAGGGAGATCCAGCATTCAGTCGCTGATCCCTCATGCCAGCTCGAGGTGAGAGTGGTGCATCTCACAGATGAGCCTGCCTATCCTACACAGCCCCCAGCACAGCCACCCTCAGGGCTGTGAAGGTGCAGTGGTGACTGCCCATGGATGGGGATCTCAGTTCCACTGTTACCATCTGTGGGCTCATGGGCTTGCGATTTCCAAACATCTGACCCCGTCAATTGTGTTCACCCACCCCATGTGTTATACAGTGTCCCTGTATGCATCTTGTCTGTCTTGTCTGTTTACCTCCCCAACCTACCTCCCTGGACATACCTACTTCCTTTACCTCACTTCCCACTCTCACCTGAAAAAAAAAAGGGCAATCTGCACACACAAAAAAATTACGCCCCATACATAGCTGCCCATTTCACACACATGTCCATTGGACATGTAAACTGATAATTATAATCAGCAGTACAACATACTTTGTTGTCCTCACCCCTCTCCCAGAGGTGGAAGGTTTCAAATATCACTCCAAATTTATTGCATATGCACTGCTGTTGCTGGTAAAAAAATGGGCAGCTATGGACCTTCCCTACACCCATCCTGCACATCCCGAACTTGTTTACCTACTGTCTGTCCCTCTTTGTGCCCCCTTTTTCACCACTTTCCTATTTCCCCATTTTCTTTTCTTTAAAAGAAATTAGCACGGGGGTTAGCGGGAGTAAGCACTTGTAAGCAGTAGTAAGCGGGTTTAAGCGAGTGTGCGCATGTGTGCGCTTAGCTAAGTGTCGCTAAGCGTCGCGCACACCCGCTTACAACTGCTTAAAAGTGCCTTAGTCACTCTATGGCAGGGCCTTTGTTCTGCTCAGCAGCAAAAGAAAAAACCTCTGCCAGTCTCGAACCCCAGACCATTGACACAATAGCCTGCATGAATTACCACTAAGCCACAGCAGATATGCAAGTAACCGGGTTCTGAAATAAATATATCATGCATTACAATGAGGGAATGTAAATGGAAATCAGGAATGGTATAACACAAATCCTGTTCTGTGGGTCTTTACCTGCAGTTGTTGTGGAATTGCATGACATGACTGTGAAAGGAGAACCCGCCATCCTAGAAGGGAATAATGTTACAGTAGCACCTTACAAACACCACACAGTATCAGATCAGGAAAAATACTGGCCATAGGAATACAGTGCAATAACCGCATTTGTATGGCAGTTAATTGTGTAAGTCAGAAATAAAGTACATACTCCCATGTATCCTGTGTTAGCATTTGGAGGGGTGAGTACATGTCTACAGTGAGAAGTGTGTACTGGAAGCAGCACAGTCAGGTTTGAGTACAACATGCATATAACTGGCTACAACCCTAGCTTCAGATAAGAGACATATACCAACATTCTGAATGACACAACGGTGTCCAGAGCAAACAAGCATGGGTCCCACCTTGGACAGCTGAAAGGGCTAGCATTTTATAGCAGTGGGCTGCAATCACAGTGAGTAATGCAATCACCACACAGTAGGCTGCATGCAATTACTGAATGGTGGGCAGCAATTGGTGCAGAGGCTTTCACATGCACAAGTGCAGATACCTAGAAAAGCAGGCTGTACCTGTAGTCCACACATGCAATTCTATCATTGCAGGTGCTGGGAGACAGAGAGAGAGAGAGACATGGACACAGACACAGACAGAGACAGAGACACAACAGAGAGAGAAACTGGGACATAAATCAAAATAGAGGGGGAAAACCCAAAACAAACAACCAAAAAAAAAAAAACTATAAAACCGTAACACACGGAGCAGGGAAATACAAAGGTAAGGTATGTAACTCACATGTATGTACTGGCATGTAGTAGATGTTCCTGAAGAGTACTCTACACACTGCAAATCATCCATGCGTGGCAGCAGTACGTATCTATCTGTATCTGCACATGTGCATAGGGCAAGGGACATACTGCAACTGTTAGTGAAGGGTGGACAGATATCTGTCATTGAAGGTTGATATGTGCATATATCTATGTAGGTTGTAGTGTGTGGCCTAGAAAACAGCATGTAGTGCTGATATATGTCATGTGGTGGTTAAATGCTGTGAGACTGATTTTTCAGATCTGCTGTGTTACAGCCAGTGAGGTCTGCTAATGCTACATGGGCTGAGGACATCCACATGCATTCTGCACAACACTGTGCAATGTAATCACATAACTGTACATCCCTCAACTGTCGTATAAGTGATATCCCCTCCACGAAAGGTGGACTGTACATGTGCCTATATGTACATCCATGTGTACAGCAATGGATGTGACATGTATGTGTATAGATATGCATATATATAATATATATATATATATATCTATATATATATATATATATATATATATATATATATATATATATATATATATATATATATATATATATATATAAATATATATAGCCATATAGAGAGAGAGGGAGAGACAAAGTAACACAGGGTCATATGTACTGCAACAGGTGTGTGGTGACCAAGGCATGGACTGTAGACAAGTGTTGATACTGCATTACCATTCTTCCTTTCCAAAACACTGTACCCATTAACTATCACATAGGTAGAGATCTACCTAACAGTGAAGGTGTGATAAGGGAACATGGGACACAGGTGACAGTAGCCTCCGCTTTGATGAGGACAGTGCCACACTACACCTGTAATCAGCCTGTGTGTTATGTGTCATGACAGCAGGTGTGTCATCTATAGAAATATAGGGCAGTGTTTCCCTCTACCCATCACAATGCCCTGTGTGGTATGTACTTCACATGACAACTACACCAGGTAAAAAGCCACAGACATACCTCCCAAAGGGTAATACTGGCCGCAAACAGATGCCCTATGCTGACTGACTCACAAAACCACATCTACGCTGTATTGCATACTGGCCACACAGAAGTGACCTCTGCCGGACATACAGAGGTATGTCACACCCATAGCTGGGTGACAACCACCATGGCAACATATGACAATCCCTCTGGGATACACGCTCTAGGGCCCTAAACCTTGTCAGCTCACTAAATAGCACATGCTGGAGGGATAGGTTCCCATCTCAGAGATATGCCATACACCGGAATAGACCACCTAACAATAGCAAACAAGGCTCCTCCTTAGCAGTTGTCATAAATACCCCTGATGATTGTGTGAGAGATTGGTAATACACCCCAGGAAACACCTCTGTGGTTCTGGTTGGCAGGGGCAAGTGAAATCAAAGTACATGTGTGTCAAAGGCCAGGGTAGCATATGGCTAGGCTGCTGTAGGCCCTAGGGCCAACAGCATATTACCTACCTATGACACTATGCACTCACACATGTACTCAATGCAATACCTGCTATGTGAGGTTGAATAAGTGTAACACTGAATTTGTGCAAGGTCTGCAAAGGTGTGATAGCTTAGTGTGAAGTTGTATCTGACATGTTAGTGACTATCCTAGCTGTGAGGACAGCAAATGATGTAATGTACTGTTAGGCAGACATAGTAGTACGGTATATGATGTGACATAGTTCCTTGTTGACGAATGTGGTGTCTCATTGTAGGCTAAAGCAATACACGTATGCTTAGTGAGTGGTACTGCTGGTGAATCCAACTCCCATATGAACTGTAGTACTACCAGAAGCTGTAGGCCTAAACAGCACAGTATGGTGTGTGTTCACATTGCTTGGAAACACTGTCATCTGTGTTTCCTGTAGTCTGCACAGAGGACAAAACTCAGGCATAAGGGTGTGTAAGTAGTGGCACACAGTACTGTATGGTACACAGGTAATGCTCATCTGTGTTGACATACAGTGGTGTGTTGTATGTTTATCTGATGTGTGTGTAATCATGCCTGTACAATGGCTGCAATCATATACTCTGTTACAGCAGTATGCCACCTATAGTAACAACTGTACACATCTATTAGGCAGGGCTATGGCATCAATGACTAGGGTAGTTGACTGGTACTACTGTACCTGTACTTTACATCCATTGCAATGGATGACATCTCTGTTCATGCATTGGTGTGATATACACTCCTGTCTTGAGGTTGTGCAATGTGTCACAAACAGTGTGTCTGGTACTGTTGTATAGTGGTGTGATATATATAGAGTGTGCCAGGCACTGTTAGCTAGTTGTGGCCTGAGGACCACTAAGTGGTATTGAACGTGTGCAACCTCTGACAGACAATAGGATGGTATATTTGTCAGTAAAGTGATATCTGTGGTTAAAGGTGTAAAGTGTGCCACAGGACTCGCTCACACATATTGTTCATATCTTTTTCAGCCAGATGGCCCACCAACGCAATCCATCATACACAGCAGATGAGGAAGAGGTGATACTACAAAGCCTATTGCAGCAGTACATGATGCTGTTCTCCAGAAGCAGCCAGCACCAGCAGGAGCGGACTGCACTGTGGCAGGAACTTGTTCGTCGGGTAAATGACATAGGCATGCATAACCAGACATATGAGCAGGTACGCCATCACTGCAGTGATTTAATTAGACATGTCCGGTGGCGTGCGTCTGATATCCAAAGACAACAGCATGCCACAGGTGGTGGGGTGGCCTTTCATTCCCCCCTCATCAGAGTGGAGGAGCTGCTCCTAAGTGTGGTGGCTCCTGGACAACAGCAACATCAACCTCTGACATGTGTTGTCATGGAGGCCGGAGCCACCCAGCATGTCCACCCGGAGCAAGAAGGTAACATGCCCTATCTGTAGACAACAGTTAACTGTACTGTTAGATTATGTCTACGTGAGATGTGTACTGTGGGTTTAGCAGTTCTGCTGCTTAGTGTTGTGCAATACTGATATTTTGAAAAATATCTCTACACCTGTGACTGTTGTCTGTTGTTATACTACAGTTTAGCATACCTACTGCAGCAATGCCACAGTTGTGGCCGCTGACTAACTCTCTCATATTCTTGTAGGTCCCTCTGGTGTGACAGCAGGGCAGCTGATCCATGCTGGTGAGTGTGTTATAACTGCAATGTTGTTAATGAAATATGCATGTCATAGGTGAGGTGTAGGCCATGTACACGTAACACACCTATGCATAATGCATGCCATGCATGTTTGCTGTAAGATGTTGCACAGCTCAGTAATGTCAGTAGCTGCCTCACTGACATGCAATACACAGAGCATAAGACACAGTTGTGGCAACCCCGTACTGCACATTGGATAGGCATAGTTGCAACACCTGTACACAACATAACATGTTTATCATACGCAGTACACAAAGACATGCTACTTATGGCGTAACCACACACCCGCTGTAAGGTCACACCTCAGTATCCCACATGTCATCCACACACACATGATGTACCTCAGGGGTAGAGGCCTATCATGGGGCTGTGCAACACTCTTCAACACATAACACAGTCATGTTAGGCAATGCTCCCTATTGGGCACCTCATACACCCATGCACAAAGTGGCTGTGTAATAGTGAACATAGCCATGGCACTGCAGTTCAGGTACAGCATGCTAGGCGGTGGTCTGTCACACAGTAGTAGCCATGAGTGACCACAAGTTGCATGATGATGATGATGATGATGGCACATGGTAGTACACCCCATCCAGTTACAGTGACCACAGTACTACACATAGCAGTCTTTGCTTTGCACCTCATTGTTGTGTGTGTGCAACATATGCACCTATACACAATATGCATAGCATGTTGTGTGTGCGCTTACATATGCTAGTATACACAATATGCACAGCTGTCGCCATCTGTACAAAGAGTCACATATATGTCCTGGAATGCTATTGGATGTATAGGTCACATGACACACATTGGGTATGTGTGGTGTTTAATGTTGCAGTCGTGTAGCATGCCATGTCATGGCTGGCACTGACATATCTGCAATATGTCCCACACTCACCATAGCCACTGTACAATGGCCATGTCGAGCATTGGGATTACTTCACATCTACATGCACCACTCATCCCATGTCTGTACATTGCATGCATTTGTTACACCTGTGCCCACTTTTATTTGCTATGGACACAGGCACTGTAAGCAGACATGGCAATCTATGTGTCACACAGATAACACATGCAGCCATGGTATGTATACCATTGAGAGATGTTGCACAGGACATTGCAGAGTAGATAATATTTGCACAGCAATGTTGTGTCCATGTACACATTGTGTTCCAGGGTGTAGTCAATCACTGAACAACTACACACATGCATCACAGCCATGTATAATGTCATTAAATAGGGCAGTCAACACTTGCACTGCATGGTCTTGAGCAACACATATTCTGCATGCTGACATGTGTGAGGTGATTGTTTGCCCTGTGATACTGTCACCCGCCTTCACCCACTATTGTGTATGTGTTGGATTGCTGGTGTGTGTGTGTGTGTGTGTGTGTGTGTGTGTGTGTGTGTGTGTGTGTGTGCATGTGCTGTGGTGAGCAGTGTATTTGTGTTCATGTGTGCATGTGTGCATGTATGCATGTGCTCATGTGTGCATGTGTGTATGTGTGCATGTGTGCATGTGCTCATGTGTGCATGTGTGCATGTGTGCATGTGCTCATGTGTGCATGTGTGCATGTGTGCATGTGCTCATGTGTGCATGTGCTCATGTGTGCATGTGTGCTTGTGTGCTAACATCATGTACAGATTGTGAAGTGTGTTTCCTGTCTTCCTTCCACAGGTGCTGAGTTAAGGGTGTCTGAATGCAGCAGGGAACCTGATGTCACTGCCACTAATAGTGGAGATGATGAGACATGTATTGTGGTACAGGAATGTCTGTCAGGGTCTGTATTTGGTCCACCAATCCACAGTACACAGCGTTCAACCCCATCTATGCGCACACTCATACTGCCGATACATCCCTCATCACCAATGGCCTTAGCTGAGGGACAGCATACAGTCGCCATTGACCAGGAGAGTGTGGTACCCATAGCATGTGCATCCCCTCACAGCAGCCATAGCTGGATTACTGGAATGGTACCACATAGGCGGATGTCCAGGGGTTCTCGGGGGAGCACCACTGGACGTATTGCCCCTGGCAGATGTGACCCCAGAGGTATTACAACCTCCAGTATGTTCCTGGCTGTAATGAAGGCACAGGGACGTATGGAACGGTACACCCAACAGGGAATAAGGGAGCAGAGGGCCCATTACACTGCTATCAATGACAGCATCCATGACCTTGCCGGTGCCATCCGGAATTACACCAAGGTCATTGATAGCCATTGGAGGGAGACATTAGATGCCCTCCACAATGTGTTAGCCATGAGCCAGGACTGTGCGGGATGGATGGGAAGCCAACGCGGATGCACGCCAGCAACAGCATCAGCTGGCAGTTGTCGCGGATGGACCATGGATCACAGCCGCTCACGTAGTGGCAGTAGCAGCCCCAGAAATGCTGGGGCTGGCCTGTCCATTGACCGTCCTACTAGACCATGTGCACGTGGCACTGGCCAGTCTCAGCAGGGACATGGGTCCAGTCATCATACCTCTGCCTCTGATGATAGCACCCAGTCAGGGTTATTACCTGATACTGCCCGTAGCACCCCTGCCAGGCACAGGTACAGTGTCTGTGGCCAGAGACAGTGATCTGTATGGCCTAGCAGGTACAGTCTGTGGCTGTCCCACAACCGCCTGTATATGGCAGCCACATGGTGGAGTTGTGTGCATGCAGACACACACACATTAACCAAACAACTAGGGCTCACACATACACACACACATTACATCAACATTGGCCCATGCTGTACTGTTGTCCCTCACACACACACACACACACACACACACACACACACACACACACACACACACACACACACACACACACAGACACATGTAGACTGGATGAGTCAATGTCGGGCTCTGGCAAACCAACAATGCACCCTGTGCATATGATGACACCTGTGCCACCTAATGTCATCTGTCACATTGATGCAGGAATAGGCTAACATGGTTCTGATGCACAGGGTGACATTATAGCAGTGTAGCAATAGTAGCAGGTTGCCAACAGGAAAGTTTAGTGATATCTTTGTAGGTATATCTGAGCAGGCATTATGCATCACAGCTCTGATAGTCATTGTAGCATTGTTTACACCAGTGTTAGGTCTGAGTATGTATTGTCCACCCATGTGCCACTTGGCTGAAGTGTACAGTGTTGCCAGCATGTGTTAGTGAGTGGACAGTACGTGTGTGATGTGTGCATTACAAATTAGCAGGTGTACATCTGTGAACATGGTGTGTGCGCAATGTCTGCATGTACGTGCATAGTGGACACATGGGATGTGCGACATACCCTGTTGTACACATTGTTAACATCTCATGGTATCTTTCAATGGCCAGTATGCATTCTACTACAGATATGTACTAACATGGGTACACATGTGTGTATGACATGGGTTGACACTATGCTGTGGGTGATACTGTTGATATCTGTCAATGATCTGCAGTCTGGTAGTATACACCACCTCAACAGCATGACTATAACCAATCATTAGATGATGTCCTGACAAATGACACACGGTTGTAGGTACGATACTATAACAGTAACCAGTGGTATTGACCGCCACACGTTCCTGGGACCACACCTGTGTTTCATATAGCCCTCTTAAATACATGCAAACACACTAGGGATATGTCCATCCACATCTGGAAATGCATGCATTGGCCTACACTGCATTCCCTGCATGGGATGCATATCCTACACAAGGGTATCATACAGACAGATACCTGTTGTCCAATACATGCTGTATAGTCGTAAGCCGACTATGGCATAGTCACCCACATTTACTAGACATACTATCCCATCAGTACCGCATAGGTGGTAGCCCTCAACATGTATGTTGGGTACCAATGTGTACAGACAGACACGTATGTCATCTGTCCCTTGGTATCCACATATCCATAGGTATTGTGGGGTCCATCAGTGTTTCACATAACAAATTAGGGGCCTGCATGCATATCCACAGGGCTGTTGTATACCTATAATGACTGTCCATTACTGCCAGTCGTTGTTGTGTATGAACATGTGTGACACATACCCCAGGCAATTATCCTCACTCACAGTACTCTATAGTACGTGTCATGGGTGTGTTCAGATGACCTTGGCCATGGATCACTACAGTGGGTGGGCTTGTTGCATACATACATATGTGACCTATGATCTGAGAAGCAGCGGCACAATCTGTCGAAGGAAACAAATGTATTCGTGTGGTATGCAGGCTTCACACCTATGTACTGATTGAGGTCACATGTACACATATTCATTTGCCACGCAGATACCCGATGTGTGCAATGCACATACTGTTTTAATCATATGTCATACCGTAGTAAAAGCAAAACCCACACTGCATTGACCAACTGTGGCACACACAAACACACTCAGCGTTTGCAGGATTCAAACCCCTACATAACTATGTTATGATACTAGAGAGATACACATTAACACGGTGCACTATATGCTTTCCTGGGTGGTTACTCTTCTCCAGATATATTTGTAGGATGCTGACATCATCAGACATTCCAAAGAGGGATGTACCTCTTTTATTGTGCTTTCCCAGTCTCCAAAAAGGCTAATCCTCACAAAGGAAATCACATACACACACACTAACAGCGTTTGCAGGATTTAAATCCCTACCTAACTAGATTATGATACTACAGAGATACACATTAACATGGCACGCTACATGCTTTACTGGGTGGTTTCTGTTCTCCTTAAATATTTGTAGGATGCTGACATCAGCAGACATTCCAAAGAGGGATGTACCTCTTTTAATGTGTTTTCCCAGTCTCAAAAAAGACTACTCCTCTCAAAGGAAATCGCACATACACTAACAGCGCTTGCAGGATTAAAACCCCTACTTAACTATGTTATGATACTAGAGAGATACGCATTAACACAGCGCGCTATATGCTTTACTGGGTGGTTTCTGTTCACCTGATATATTTGTACGATGCTGACATCAGCAGACATTCCAAAGAGGGATGTGCCTCTTTTAATGTGTTTTCCCAGTCTCCAAAAAGGCTACGCCTCTCAAAGGAACTCACACACATACACTGTCAGTGCTTGCAGGATTCAAACCTCTACCTAACTTTGTTATGATACTAGAGAGATACGCATTAACACAGCGCGCTATATGCTTTATTGGATGATTTCTGTTCTCCTGGTATATTTCTAGGATGCTGACATCATCAGACTGGACATGGGAATGTGTGTGCACTTTCTTTTATGCAATCTCAGGAATGATCCAAGTGGGTCGGCAGGTATTAACAGCTTGAACAGGACCCTGTGAGTCGCACCTTGTGTGATCTATCTGTGGGCTCATTGACGTCCCTTCATATGTCAACACATATCTATGCACAGATTATTGGTTTTGTGGGTACGACATGTGTCTGTGATGTTGATGAAGAGCTATGCAAAGTCTATGTGGGACATGTGTAGCTCTGTTCAGTGATGTATGTCCTGGGTGGCTGCCTTGCAAACGGTGTAGCATGTTTGGGAACCATGATCTGCACATGAACATACCACAGTTGGTAGGGTTGTGTGTTTGTCAGCTTCCAATAGCTCTGCTTATGACTTCAGCCATGATGCACTCCATGGTCTTGCAGATCAGACTTTATAGGCTTACTGGACTATATTTCCCATGGTGTGCTGTGCATCCACACTTGTGGGGAGTGCCATATGTTGCTGTAACACATTCGAGGGTTCCAGGCCCTGTGGAGTGGGTGAGGCTCAACAGACTGTTCAGGTGCAGGGTCTGTTTGTTCTGTAGTGCATGCATGACACATATTGGGAAACATTGTATTCCAATTGCTGCCTTGCTTTTGGCTTTGGGGGGAGCTGGTCAGACATTCTACACGTGATATCTCCTGGTATGATGTCAGGGACTATCGTCAGTGGGAGGTGGTTATGTATATATGGGCCTGTCTGACAGGATGTCGGCATTGTCAGTAAGGTACAGTTGGCCCTGACTCAGGACATATATGAGTGTACATTACTATTTATGACATAGCTGAAGGACATGTCATGATTCTCAGTATGGACTCCTTCTCAGCTCCTCTTTGCAAAACACCAACAAACCTGAGCACTAATCCCGGTTATACTCATTTACACACTTAACACCCTACTGATCCTTTGTGATTAGGCTACAGAGTATGTCATCATAACATACTGGCATGCCCAGGGGTCGGTTTCGTGTGTACTCTCCAGTCCATCTAGTGAATATTGTGGTTATGACACAATGTCACATCTGCCTCATGTACACAGACAACCCTCTCCTCCTCCCAACACACTCAGATATATGTGAGACATGCAACAATATTGACATACAGGAGGCTGAGCTCTCTCGACCCATGACTGGCATGGTCTATCAGGTGGTGGAGGTGACCACACACACCACATATCAGTCTCACATACACCAATAGCGACAGCAATCAAACCACATTATCACACATACACATACTCGGAGGTTCTACATACACTCTTCCTAAGCAGCAGAGACCTCCAAAGCAGACACACAAACAACTGCTACCCCACTACAATACCCACATATCACATAGTTTACAATGTCAGTGTGCCACACAGTCACTGCCCTTCTGGCTAAACAACACACCTGATACACATGTAATGGGTGACACTTAATGTCAGACACACTGACGTCCCACTCGCCAGGCCAAACAAGGGAATAGTCACTTAGAGCTGTCTCTCAGATGCCAGGATCTGCCACATAACACATGCACTCAGGTCACTCCAAAGCAAGTCCAGGACTGGCTCCATCATTGTCCATGTTGGTGTGTACAACCTCAAACGTTCCTCCCTGGACCACATGACATGATACATAGAGAAACTCTCTGATCATGTACCCCAGGCTGGTATGACCCTGACCTTGTCTAGCATCTTACACTCACCAAGTATGATGTCATAGTATACCAACAAACTGATCACGTTTAACAGGTGGCTAACATATTGGTGTTATTCAAAGGGGATACAGTGTCTGTCAGCCTGGGGTGACATGCTCGACATGCCACGTAGCTTCCCTATGGACAGCTTGCACCTGTCACCCTTGGACATTTGAATACTGGCTAAGGCACTTGCTGCCACCATACTGCCTTATTTAAGCAGGGCTCAACAGACAGACCTACCTCCGTAGACATTACAGAGTACATGACACTGAGGGTAATGCTGCTCAACACCAGATGTATTACCCTTACACTGACCACACTCAGGAATCTCCTCAGTATGGAGAATAGCAATATCTGTGCACTAACAGACACATGGTTCAGGCTCCCACATGCACACCAGCACTACCAGGTTATATTTCGTACCATGCTTTGTGACCACATAACTCAGAATGGCCAACACAAATAGGGGGTGTATCCATATACATCACAGATACATATACCTCCGGATTGGTAGCACTGCACAAAGCATCACAGACCATACATATGCACCTAAAATTGTGCAAATCTGCCTTTTGATTTGTTGCCTGCTACAGACCACACTCACAAACTCAGCAACCACAATCGTCTTTCTGGGGAACACTGGACAATATGACGGTCTCCCCAAACACCATTACATTGGGTGATGTCAAATACACACACATTGACTGGGGATAGTACTCAGGCCCCAACACCCTCGCCCAACAGTTGCTACAATTTGTAAACTCATATGCTATGGCACAACCGGTCACCACACCCACAAGACGGGACAACATATTGGACATGATCATCACCAACATGGGGACTCTATGTTTCACACCTGCGATATACCCCTCATTGGTAAGGACAGAACATACTTTATCTCACTGGACATCCACATCCCGTCCCCACACCCATCCTGGGTAATCTTGGTGAATTCCCAAAAGCAAACGTCACACTTCTCCATACCAAGGTGGTATCCTTTAGAGACCCTGGGTCAGTAGTAAGTATGGCTCAGACTGCTGAATCCTTTACATACACAGTCTATGGATACCTAGTGGACTGCATGGATCATGCTATCCAAAATAACACCTGGACTCACTACTCCAATGGCAGGGGACCTGTCTGGTGGACCCCGGCCATTAATGCACTATATAACAAAAGGAGGAAGCTACTACATGATAGAGCACAATCCCAGACAGAGAAGGCATCTGTGATCTGTACTAGCAGACAGCTACAATCACTCATGTATTTATGTCAGGGCCGCTTCTAATGGACAATTGCATCAGACACTCACAAGGCCTTCTTCAGTTAATTCAGGTACCTGGCTGGACACTGACTGATATGTTGTGTGTTACTGCATACTGACTGAACATACCCTGAACCCACAGACATTGCCAACATCCTGGCAAACAGGTTCAATGCAGATGTCTCCCCCCATCCCCCCTAAAGAGGTACTCTCCATCCCAACAGAGTGTAACCTCCCTGACATCACGAATAAACAGGTGAGAGCTGCCCTCCCCACAGCAGACAACACAGCATCAATGGGACCAGACAGTGTCCCGGCCTGTGTTGTACATGGCCTTCATGACAGACGTAACCCTCACCTTATGTCACTGTTCGATATCAGGATTACTGCAGGATTCATACCCACGGAATGGCGTACAGTGATAGTGGTCCCGCTCCACTGAATAATGCCATAACAGACCACAGACAATATCAAACTATAGGGCTAACTAGCCTGTTCTGAAAAGCTATGGAGCGTATTGTAATGGGACTCATGCACATAGACATGGGAAACCTACAGACACTGGGTCCTACACATTACAGTATTGTTGTGGGCAGATCTTGCCTGTTGGACCTGTTTGTATTCTTTAAACAGTTACCAGGTCCATCAGTGTTGAGATGGTTGTCCACACAGCCTGCCTGGACCTTGCACAACCCTTCAACACAATACCCCACATGGCCATTATGCATAGGCTCACTGGCATCAATATTGACACATATCTCACACGATGGATTGCTACCTGGATCAGGGATAGCACCCACATGCTCAGTGTTGCAGGTGCCATGTCTGACTATACACCAGTTACACATGGCATCCAACAAGGCTCAGTCATGGGACCTCTCTTGTTCAGTATATATTTGTGTGATGTACAGGCTATCACAGGAGGGATATGGCTGCCCATGTTCGCAGATGACTGCAAACTGGGTGCCATAATCAACTCTCCAGCTGGCACATGCATACTCATACAGGGTCTCACAGAGATAGGATAACTGGTGCCTGAGCCATGGCCTATGGCTACATGCCATTAGTTGCATAGTCATCCCCTTTGAGAATGACAACATGCCCACACATGCCCACATAGGTAGTAATCCATTACATACGGTAGTAGTTGTTACGGGTTTGGGGACATGACCTGTTCGTACTCTCGCCTTTGACAGTCACATTGCCAAAATGGTTAGACAGTACTTCTACATAGCCCACCATATCCCACATGGTTTCACATGTTGATCACGTGTGGTCATTGTGTCCCTATACTCATCACAGCCATGCTTGGTTACTATGCCACATTTGGGTTGTACCTTACCCGACACCTGCAGCAACTGTAATGGCCACAAATGTTACTCATCAAGCAGATGTAGGGACTCACATGGATGCACTGCACAGTTCAGATACAGTAACTCCAGTTTTACTCAGTCACTTACCACCTACACGGATGTGTTGTGTGCCTGTGGTTTAAGGCAATATCTGACCCAGAATTAATGAACATGCTCCACCTCAGGATATCCAACCCCCTTGGAGCTACACACTCCAGGGACATATACCTCAGCACAGATGTTGATAGGACATGCTGGGGGGACAGATTATTATCCGTAATGCTCCACTCACTGCAGAGTGTAGTCCCAGTTTTGCATAAGCAGAGCCACCCACTGACCACCTACAGGTGACATCTTGACAAGTGGATGGGTGATCGTATGTGTACCCATGGGATATCTTCTGGGTCCCTGCTAGACAGAGGCACAATACACTAAATGTAAATGGGCTATCTTGTGTGACCTACTATTCACGGGTGCAGTGTTCTCATTTGACTGGGTTGCAGCAGCCAAACACACTCTGGCTATGCTTGAACATGCCCTAGGGCAGATAGCCTAGTATCAACCTCTGAACCTATGACAATGTTCATGATGCACAATGTTTATTGCTGATACTGTTTGCAGGTTTTTATCATCTTTGCTTTTCCACTTTCTATGAACCGCTTAGGTATTTGCGGAACATATTTGATTATGACAGGGTTCCACTATATTATATACGTGTCTGTTATCATATAAGTGTGTGCACAGGGCAGATTGCTGGATAGTGAGAGGTTCCTGGGTTAGCACATGCAACTGCCTGATATGTGTGGCCCACTGCTGTACTCCAACATAGCCTAAGTGTGTGAGCATGCCCAGTTCAGACTGCCAGTGTTCTGTTGCCTGACATTTGTCTCATGTATTCAAGTGTGTGAGCATACCCAGTGTGACCTTTCTGTATGTTGCTGTCTGAGGTCCACTACATTTGTTGATGTAAGTGTACATGTCCAATATTAACATTTGTACAGTGTGTGTTGAAAGTCAGGTTCTATTCTTACTGCAGGACTCACCTTTGTGTCATAACTCGACAGGGATTATGCTGTGCCTGCAGGGTTTCCATTGAATACTTTGCATAGACTTATCAACATTTCTTCATGCAGGTTAACCACTGCAATACTGTCATGGTTTAGTGGTTCAATACTATGACTATAATGTACAGTATCCTGGGTTTGAGGACCATCACCACTTATATTTTCATACTGAGCAGACCAGACTGCTTAAGGGCCAGTAGAGCAACTATGAACATGTTGGCTTTTGTTCAGCTATGCCCTATTTAGACCCAGCTTGTCCAACATTGCTCAATATTAACCATCATTGCTGGACGTCGGCCAATATTACTCAACATTGACCACATTTGTACTAGTTGGTGTGTGCAATTTGGTTTACATATACTACATAGTGGTAAATGCTGTTTAGCACTGCTTTATATTGCTTAACACATGGCAATCATGCCTCAGGTGTTGATGCAGGGCTACCTATGTCGGATGCACATACTACACTCCCTATACATGTTTGACTGCAGGTAGTGTTAATGTAGGCATCCCTTTTACTATATGTGCAGGTCAGAGAGAGGTATCATTTCCAGAATTCCTACTAAGCCAGTGTATGTGATATGCGTTGCCTCTTTGCCAAGGCCAAGGCATACTGGGCATGCCTCCTTCTGCCTACTGGGGCAGGCTCAGGTTGTTCCTCCTCCGAGTCATGCTCTCCTGTGATGGCCCTGGCAATGGTGGGGGGCTGTTTGGCCCAGGCCGATGCTGGTCCTGCTGCAGCTGTTTTTGCAGGATCATATTATGTAGCATAGCACATACCGTGACAATTTGGGTACATGTAGTTGGTGAGTACTGCAAGGCTCCACCAGATGTGTCTAGGCATCGGAACCGTGACTTGAGCAGCCCAAACACATGCTCGATTACATTTCATGTTTGTGCATGTGCCTCATTATGGTGTTCCTGTTCAGGTGTGTGTGCGTTTCTGATGGGTATCATCAGCCACGGCTCCAGTGCATAGCCAGCATCCCCCACTAGGTGTCCATGTGGGATGTCCCCATTGGCAAATGTCTGATACAGCTGCGTCAGATGCCAGATATGGGAATCATGGTAGCTTCCAGGGCAGCCAGCACACACATTCAGTATTATGTCCTGGGCATCACACACAACCTGGCAGTTGATGGAGGGGAAACCCTTGCGGTTGAAGTAGACCCTACCCCACTCACCGGCTGGTGCTTTGATGCATATGTGCATGCAGTCTATTGCACCCACTACCTCAGGGTATTCCGCTATTTGCTGAAAGAGACGCATATTGCTGGCCAATACCTCATGGGAATTGGGGAAGTATACATGATCACCGACATGTGCTGACATGGCATCCAGGAACTGGTGCAGTACCCTGTATGCTGATGCCTGTGATATTCCCATCATATCACCAGTTGGTCTCTGGAAGGTACCTGTTGCTAATATTCTTAGACCAACACATACCTTAGTTTCCACTGGGATGGGTTACCCTCTGTTGGTTCTGTGTGTGAGGCGTGGCCTGCCCAGCTCAACAATTTGCTGCAAGAGGTCTCTGTCCACTCTATAGCACTGCACTATCTCCAGCTCATGTAGCCCCTGGTAGGTTACCCTGGGCCTGTACACTCTTCTCCATCTCCTCACTGTGGGTTGTCCAGCAGCATTTGCATCATCACCACCCTCAGCATGTTGCATATGTCGCCTTATAACAGCAATGGCAGCCCCTAACATTTTTTGCCTCAGTACAGCTTTTTCAGTTTTCACTGCTATTAGCTTACTGCAGTGTTGCAGTGTCTCTTGAGAGAAACATAATGAACTGTTGTTTGCAGTGTTTTAAGTGTTGGGCTGGGCTGGGCTAGTGTTCTGCCTGGGTAATTGCCTGATTCTGATTGTTTTCACCTGCTAGCTCTGCTAGTACTCCCTGGTAACTTCCCTACTATTTGGTGTGCTTCCTTTTTCCTTTCTGTTTCCTGAGGGGGAGCGTCGTGCACACAAGCACAAACATGCGCACAGCAGCTAACACACGCACACATGCTTACATGGACTAAAACCTGCTTATTCTTGTTAAAACACATGCATACCAGCGCAAACATGCTTACAACTGTTTACACAGCCTTACATATGCTTACTCAAGCTTACACATGCACACACGCGTACACATGCGCACACTGTCTTACTCGGGTTTACTGGCGCGCACACTCACGCATGCATGCTCAGCAAGAAAATTTGGTGTTATCCACGGCATACACCTTCCATTTCTTGACTTTACTTGGCCTACCTGTTGATACACCTCTTTCAATAATGTGTAATTGTTGGCTGACACATGACACTTTTCTCCAATGAGCTTCACTCCTTTCATACATACCCCCCTCATGATGATACCTATATTCTACTCTGTTACTCCTCTTATCTTACTCCTACACTCCACTGACTGTGCTCATTTCCTGTGTAAACTTGTGATTCACTATCCTAACTCTCATTTGCATAGGATTGCCTACTAATGCTTGGTTACATCTCTTAGACTGAGCTTCTCCCCTTAGCAACCTCTACTCAGTGGCCATGTTGTCTTCAGCCTGCCACTCACTTGCATTGTAAATTCATTTTAGCTATAAAATCCACATTTGTGGATCTTAATTATTAATTTTCTTTTTTTTAGGGCTCAGCGCGTTTGCGTGGTGCTGCGCTATGGTTAAACCCCGGAGATCGGGATAAAAAAAAAGTTATTTTATTTCTATTTTGCATCACTTCCCATTGCCAATGGCCATATTTTTGGCCATTGGCATGCTTCCTCCTGTAAATGCATGCTTTTTTTGCAGCTGTCACGGCTCCGTTTTGCTATTTGCAGAACCGTACTCAGTTATCAACTGAGTACATTTCTGCAAATAACACTACTCCTACTCGGACAGCTTCGGATTTCCTGGATCACAAATTGACCTCATTTGCATAGCTTTCGCCTGCAATTGAGGTAATTTGCATATCCAAGCCCTGTCCATATAGGACTAGTTTAAGGAGCTCTGTTACATGCCCCTACCGGCTCTTCCTGGATCACTCGGCAGACATGTTGGCTGCATGGAGTCTTACTCTACTCTTAGACTCCATGCAAGCCTTCGTGAATCTGGCCCAATGACACTCATGCTGCAAACATGATTACTTAAACACAATAAAAACTATATGTGAATGTAAATGCATAATTAAAAATAGAGATGTTTCAAAACTGATCATTCAAACCAGGGGAAATAAGAGCCCCTAACTTAATAATCCACATTTTTTCTTTATTGGTCAATATTTTATGCAATAGATGGGCTTCTTTATTCCTGAACCTGATATGGTCTATGACCATAAAACTAAAAAAATCCTGTTGAATGCTTGGAAATATATTTAAATAAAGAACTTGAACCTTTCTTGTTTTTGATATCACTCAAATGTTCCACAATCCTTATTTTAAATGGATGAGATGTTTGTCCCACATAGAATGCCTGACAATTGCACTGGGCTAAATATATAACCCAAGAAGTATTGCAATTGGCAAAAAATGTGACATTATATACATGTGGACAGTTATGTGATGTAAAACTCTGGGACTTCAAAACTCTAGAACAATAAATGCAATGACCACATGAATAACAACCAAATGTTGATTGGCCAGTTAAAGTGGTTTGTATATTTGTACGTGAACCCTTGTCATAAACTTTTTTATAATGACTAAATAAGGATCCCAAAGTCCACCCCTTCCGAAATGAATAAAGACATCTATCCCCAATATAGTTATTCAGAACAACATCTGATCTTAATAGATGCCAGTGCCTTTGAATGATATTCGTGAAACTCTTAGTATTTCTCCCATAAGTTGTAACTAGTCTGAGTGTCTGTAGTTTTTCCATATCTCGAACCTGATATGACAATAGCTCAGATCTATCCTGTTGATTAGCAAACCGGCTGGCCCTGGTGATGTCACCATCTTGATACCCCCTGCTCTTGAACCTAGATATTAAATCACTTCTATGGAGATCGTATGTGGAAGAACTAGAACAAATCCTTTTAATACGAAGAAACTGTGACTTTGGGATATTGTTGATGACATGTTGAGGGTGGAAGCTTGTAGCATGTAGTAGGGTATTGAATTGTGGGAATTTCTTAAATACTTCACTCTCCAGAGTGTCCAAATCCGTTCTCCTAACTGACACATCCAAGAAAGTTATATCTGATCTAGAATAGGTCAACTTAAACTCAATACCCCACATGTTACAATTCAAATATTCCAAAAATTCCATAAGGAATTCTTCATCCGCTCTCCACACCAACCAACAGTCATCAAGATATCTTCTCCATATGTCCATTTCATTAATATAAATATTTTGACTAGTGTCATATATCAACTGTTCTTCCACATAAGCCATAAATAGGTCCGCATAAATGGGGGCAAAAGATGCCCCCATAGCAGCACCCTGAAGTTGCCAAAAGTATCTATCTTTAAAATAAAAGATATTATGGGTCAGGTCCATTTCTGCCATGCAAATAAGAAGCGTATTAAAGACAGGTTTATACATATTGGCTAGATCCAGCCAATATTGCAAGGCCATTAATCTTGCCCAATGGGGGATATTAGTGTACAAGGAAGTGACATCTAAAGTACATAGGAGCCAGTCGGATTCCAGTTGCATATCGGAAATAATAGAGAGAAACTGGGTCGTGTCCTGTATTCTAGAACGTATAAAAACCAAAAGTGGTTTTAAATATAAAGTAAGAAATTCAGACAAAGGCTCAGTTAAAGAGCTTCTGCCTGAAACAATCGGTCTGCCGGGCGGTCTATTGGAATCCTTATGAATTTTCGGCAAGAAGTAAATATACTACTTTTTGGGATGATCTACCTTAAGATGAAAACAAACTTCCTTTGTAATAATGCCTTCATCCTCTGCCAAATTAAGGAAATGATCAATATCTTGTTTAAATTTCATAGTTGGATCAACAACCATTTCCTGGTGGTGAGATCTATTATAAAGTTGACGCTCACCCTCAGCTTCATAGTCCTCCAAATCCTGAACCACCACAGCTCCAACCTTGTCTGCAGAAACAATAACAATGTCCTTATTGTTAATAAGATTCTCTAAACATAATCTTTGCTGCTTGCCCAAATTATCCTTCACCATGTCCTGTTTGGTCAAATGCAGATGTAAATCACTAAGAACTGCATTCTGAAAAATGTGTACAATGGGTAGCATGGGTGGTTTGAATATGGAGGACCTGAAGGGAAAATTTCTCAGTTCAGAAGAACACTTCTCACTCCCCTCAGGGCTGTGAAAAAAAGATTTTAAATTCAGACTGTGACAAAAATTCCCAACATCTTGTGCAAAGTTATACTCCTGGACAAAGAAACCGGGCACAGAACTTAATCCTTTATTTAACACCTCCATTTGTTGTTCATCCAATCTGACAGATGAAATATTGTGCACATTATTCACTTTAGTATCTAAACTTTGGTCATATTTTGAAGAATTTCCCCAAGACCCATGGTGTTTATGATGCCCCCCCCCCCCGTCTCTGAGACTTGTGTCTAAAGGGAATCCCCCTACCAAACTTGATTCCAAATTGTTCTTCTTGAGAACAGGGGAAACTCCAGTATGGCCATCCTCCCAATCCATATTGGATGAAGAATCTTCACCAGAAATTGTAGACTCCCTATTTCTTTTTTTCAAAATAGATTTAGGTCATACAGCTCTCAATTTCTTGGGGTTTTACCAGGCGTGCCAAATTTAACCCTAGGACGCACCTCAAAAGGCTTACCCCTGTCATAATCCCCAACATCTCGGGTGAACTTCTGAATTTTTCTTTCTTTAAGAGCAGAATCCAATACAGACAACTCTTTACCAAGTTTGTCAATACAATCTTTATAACATGAAAGTGTAGAAAACCCATCCATAGTTTTACTAACCACTAAAACATGGGCAGTTTGTTCCTCCACCTTCCTCTCATAATAACTACTCAAAATATTTACAAAGGTCATAGAGACCTGTTGTTGAGCCTCTGACCATTGTGTCAAAAGACACTCATCTGGTTCAGCAACCATAGGCTGTAACCTAGTTCTTAATCCCCTTAGAACTATCTTGCTCCGTTGGTATGCCCTGAAAGGTTTCAGGTGCCAAACATTTTTCCTGAGGGTAATCAAATCCTTAGTTAGCTTGGCAAAAGCAAATTTACAATCCTGAGTAGGATCCTGGACTCCAGAACCATCATTGATGTTACCTGAACCCAGGCCAAAAATGCCCAGGTCCTCCGAGTCTGAAGAAAGACCCCTAATAAAGGTTGCCAATTCCATCATTGACCAAAACACACTAATAAACTAAAATGTCCACAATGTAAATCTCATAATCAAAGTGCAATATATGTCCAATAACCTGAGTGTTGGAAAGTCAATATATACTACAATATTATTCTCTTAACCAACCCCAGGTATTAGTTGACCCAAACTATCCACAATTTTTAATTGCAAATCATGTTTTTAAACTTCAGTACATATCCCATAACCTGAGTGTTGGAAAGTCAATATACAATAAAATATAATTATCTTAACCAAGTCTAGGTATTCATTGGCCCAAATGGATACAATAATAGCCAAAGACCATTCACCCCCAAATCAAGGGGATTTTTTTCATGGCCTGTATTTATAGACTTGGCTTAATATACCGCTACGTAACCAAAATGGGCCAAAGCCAAATGGGAAAAAAAACATCTCTAAATGGGACAGTAAACAAAATCAATTAGGTCAATGTTGCTAAGGCAAAAACTCCAAATAATTAATCCTATACATTAATATGTTTGCATCTGCAGTCCAGTAACTCACCCCACTGGGATAAACATCAATAAACCACTCAATGATTGTAAATCCGCAAAAGTGAACAAAAATACTGCCCTAACTTTCCTAACAAAACCCCCTTAATGATTGTGCTGCAAAATAAATTAGAAGATGTTATATTATTACCATACCTATGGCCATATTAATAACCTATCTATCTACAATGTCCACAATACAGCTAAATGACTAATGTTAACTAATGGAACAAGTGGTAAGCCTAATTATCCACAAATAGAGAGAAGGGAGAACCCGGACTTGTTATTGGCCCTGGTGATGTCACCCACTTGATACCCCCTGCTCTTGAACCTAGATATTAAATCACTTCTATGGCAATTATTTGGATGTGCACTAGAGGGCACCTCAAGACTACATTATAAAAGGGAGACATAATGTCAGCTGTATATCCTTTTGGTCGTATCAAGTTTGGTTGCTGAAGAAGGCTTTTGCCGAAACCGGTACAACCTTGCTGGTGTACTGAGATATTGCTGACTATTTGTCATGTAATAAATTTTATTTTGAATATGCCACAGGAGTCAGGTGCTGGCTTTGTTTTTTTGTCATAACCAATGCTGCAAAAATGTCTACTCCAATAGATGAGGTGTGGAAAATATTAGGGTAAGAAGTCAGAACTAAAGACATTTTTCCACCAGCAATGGATGTTATCGCAGTGCATGATGAAGTGGAGATAAGTACAGATGTGGATAGAACTGAAAACATAATTTTCAATATTCTAGTATACTTCGGCTCATGCAAAATTCTCTTTTGTCTACGGCTTGAAGTTAACCCCTTCCAGAGGTGTTAATTTGATGTGTTTGCTTGCAAGTAACATTAATTTAAATGATCTTCCTACTAATGATAGCTCTCCCCTTGTTCATATACACCTAAGGACATTTGCTCCTTTTAGTCACTCCCTTGTTACAGAACCAAAGACCAGTACTACCTCATCCTTAGGGTAACAGATTTTATAACATAACCCAAAATTAATGTTTAACATTCCCCTGGATTCACGAATTCTCCGTGTAAGACTTAATAAGTCTTGCTCGGAGGCTGCAGTTGAATGGTATGATGTCAGTGTGCCATGAATATTCATGAGGGCATGCTGACTTAACCGTAAGTCTTACACGGACCGTGTAGGAAAGCAGGGGGTGTGTCCATCTACCGAGCAGTCTAAATGCCCTCGCCCCTGCAAGGTTTGGAAAAGTAAAATGAAATTACACAACAGCGAGTCCGCTCAAATGTCCTTGCACCCAACACCACACTCCCTGACATTGTAAACCCCCATCACAGTTATAAAAAGTAAAACATTAATTTTATTTTTTTTTTAATTCCCGAAATAGCTGCCCGTATTTACGCGTGTGTTCACGGGTGTGCCCATTGCTTAGCTGTAGTTAACAATTCCCACATGGAAGAGCATAAGAAAGAATGTTTATGCAAATCGCACCAAATCGCAATAGTGTAATGGTACAGCGTTCGCGCAAAGAAGAGGCATTCACAGTTCGAGTCCCACCACTCCCCTTCTTATTTATGTTTTAAATCAGTATATGGAATAATACCTGACAAATATGATTAAAATATTAGTAAAAAGCAGTGAAATGACCAATGTATCAGTGAACAAAATATATATTTTTAAAGGATCCTGATATATAATTGCTTGCAGTTAAGCAGCGATTTACCCAGTGCAATAGAGTTGCCCATAGTTTAATAGTGCTTTACCCAGTGCAATAGAGGTGCCCTGCCCAAAGTGCTTTACCCAGCTCAATAGAGGTGACCATAGCAAAATAGCGCTTTAACCAGCGCAATGTGTTTGCGCGGACGTGCGCGCCGTGCCAACCAGGGCACCATAGGGCACCATGGAGCAACGTAGAGCAAAGTTGCTTAAATGCAGCCACACCCCCTAGCCTGTCTGGACAGTATGAAAATAAAATGAATGACAAGGTTCAAACCCAGAACTCTGTGCATCATAATCAAAGTACAGAAACACTAAGCCATGACAACTTAAGAGAAACAGCCACTGTTAACATACATATACTTAGTAATGGTAGATTAAAATTACTAAGCAGGTCTGCAGTCAGCTGAGAATTCTCAAAAACAGCCAATCACAAAAAAGTGCGGGAAATGCTGCATATTTAAGCCCCATAGGCGGGAATACTCGCCATAATTGATTGTAGCTCACATCCGCAGTTAGAATGGCTGGTGCTGGAGAGGGTACACACTTCTGAGCGCAACATTGGGGCATCGAGGAGTCAAAATACATGGTTTGGCTCCTTGTCCATTGTCATGAGTCAAGACTCCTGCAGGGCCAGTTCCAAGGGACGGAGTACAAGGCAGAGGCTTGGAACCGGTTAGCTCATGACCTCACCAGTGTCACAGGCGTTCCTCGGACTGGTGAGCAGGTCCATCACCACCATGCAGACCTGAAGAGATGGAAGCAGGACCACCTGAACCAATGGATACAGGAGGCCCGTGGGATGCAGGATGCCCCACAACTGAGTAGGTAGCCATGGAATGCAGTATGTAAGAACTGATAATTGATTCTGTATAATGGATAGGTATGTCTCAATATCCGTTTATTTACTTTACAGCTGCAGGTGACCATGCTGCGATTCAGCAAGCCTATGCAGATAGGCTGCTAAGGCTGCGCCACCAGGCAGGTTAGTGATTATTCTGCATGTATTGTTATATAAAATAGGGGAGAGAGCATGAAATAAAGTGTTATAGTCCAATAATACAGCCATAAAATGGTCTGAATAAGTCCTTTGCATGTACTGTCAGATAAAAAAGTCAGAGAGCCAGAAAAAGAGTGTAGTAACCCATTAAGAAAGGTAACATATGTCCGGAATAATATCTCTGCAGGTACTGTCATATAAAATAAGTGAGTGAGCCTGAAAAAGAGTGTTCTAACCTATTAATAAAGGTATAATATGTCTTGAATATGTCTTCCATATGCACCGTTATAACAAATAAAGGAGTGAGCCTGTGGAAAAGTGTGTAATATCATTAATAAAGGTCTAAAACCTGGAGTGTGTCTGTGTCACTTAGTTTGAAATGCTGTTGTACCCTTGCATTATACAAATAGTACTGTTTTAAAAAGTGCTGGCAACCCAGAGGTGTGCAGTCCCATATAAAGTAGGTGATGGAAGTGCTAGTAGCTGTGAAGCATATATATAGTCCTCAACAGTCAGTTACTGGTGGGCATGCATAAGTAAATCTGGCACATGAGTAGCATGTTAATTTGTTTCCCAGAAATGTGAGTGCGTGTCAAGAAATGCAGGGTTCTATACAAATTGAAGTGAAAATGTCATGTGAAAACATCCAGATATGTAGATAAAGAAATATAAATGCAATCAAGGAATATGTAGCAGTAACATCTGCATCTTGGACAGTTAGTATGTCAGATATAGGTCAGGCATATATTGAACTAGCCAAACCCATTACACAACCTAATGCATGGTGGCAAGTGTAATAATACATGTAGGGGATATACACTTGCAGTCACTAGGAATGTAGTGTAGACTAAAAGTAATTATAAGATGTTAATCGAGGTTTTTTCTACACCCTACTGTATGTGCATAAACCATGCAATTCCACACCTCTATGGGTATGTGTAATCTTAAGTATTTGTTGGGACATATGTCCTATTGTTCTATAAATATTTGCATTCACGTTGATGCATGTGCCCTGTTCACACACCACAATCATGGTGGCCTGTTGCTACCAAACACCATGCATGCTGTTCGAATATCCACTGTCATTCAATATATGCATGTGTTATGCTTGCTGTTCAACTGTTGGAACGTTGGTGTGTTGGGTTAATGGGAATATTACTGCATGCTCTTACAACTAATCTGGAATGCTGTTGTTTATGTTGTAATTAAACACACCTAATCACAGAACGTATGGGAAGGCCGGTCCCAGTGGACCCACCTGTCCCTCCTCAGCTGGCAAGTGCACCTGGCACCAGCAGGTCCGGTGCCCAGCCCGGGCTCCCCTCCTCCATTGATCCTGTGCCACCTTTGGGTGGAAGCGCTGCAGGGGATGGGGCTCCTGCCCCCGTGCAAGGGTGGGCGGAGAAGGACCACCTGTCACCCTTCGAAGGGTTTGGGCTGTGGTGCGTAGGGAGATCCAGAGTTCAGTCACTGATCCCCTACGACAGCTCATGGCGAGAGTGGCATGTCTCACGGGTGAGCGTACCCATCTTACGCAGCCCCCAGTACAGCCACCCTCGGGGCTGTGAAGGTGCAGTGGTGACTGCCTATGGGTGGGGATCTCAGTTCCACTGTTATCATCTGTGGGCTCATGGGCTTGCGATTTCCAAACATCCGACCCCGTCAATTGTGTTCACTCACCCCATGTGTCATACATCGCCCCTGTATGCGTCTTGTCTGTCTTGTCTGTTTACCTCCCCAACCTACCTCTCTGAACATACCTACCTCCTCTACCTCACTTTCCACTCTCACCTGAAAAAAAAAGGGCAATCTGTACCCACAAAAAAATTATGCCCCATACATAGCTGCCCATTTCGCACATATGTCCATTGGACATGTAAACTGATAATTATAATTGGCAGTACAACATACTTTATTGACCTCACCCCTCTCCCAGTGGTGGATGGTTTCAAATTTCACTCCAAATTTATTGCATATGCACAGCTGTTGCTGGTAAAGAAATGGGCAGCTATGGACCTTCTCTACATCAGTCCTGCACATCACGAGCTTGTTTACCTACTGTCTGTCCCTCTTTGTGCCCCCCTTTTTCACCACTTTCCTATCTCCCCATTTTCTTTTCTTTAAAAGAAATTAACGCGGGGTTAGCGAGATTAAGCACTTTTAAGCAGTAGTAAGCAGATTTAGCAAGTGTGCGCATGTGTGCGCTTAGCTAAGCGTCGCTAAGCATCGCGCAAACCCACGCAAACCTGCTTACAACTGCTTAAACATGCCTTAGTCACTCTATGGAAGGGCCCTTGTTCTACTTAGCAGTAAAAGAAAAGACCTCTGCCAGTCTCCAACCCCAGACCATTGACACAATAGACTGCATGAATTACCACTAAGCAACAGCAGATATACAAACAATTTGGTGCTGAAATAAATAAATCATGCATTACAATGAGTGAATGTAAATGGAAATTAGGAATGGTATAACACAAATCCTGTTCTGTGGGTCTTTACCAGCAGTTATTGTGGAATTGCATGACATGACTGTGAAAAGAGAACCAGCCATACAAGCAAGGAATAATATTACAGTAGCACCTTACAAACACCGCACAGTATCAGACCAGGATAAATACTGGCAAAGTTGAATAGGGCAGAGGCCAGACACCCCAACTGTGACTGCTTTTCAGGGACGTCCCTGATTTGTAAACAAATGTTAGCTGTGCCCCACTGAATCACTCTGGAAAGTACTAACTTTAGGCAGACAAGTGTGGAATCACACGTAATGAATAATGTCAATAGGTGAGAGTAGACACTGCTTGCACGTCAGAAAAGGTGTAGGTATACATATGCTATGATTCCCAAGAAAGTCTCAACTGCAATGTGTCTGTAATATATTGCAGGTGTATCTCACGTATATGTACCTTTCACTGAGGCTATTCAAATATATACCTGAGAGTATCTGAGGCCTGGCAGAGGGAGAAACACACAGGCATACCAGCATTACTGCTGTTACACACTCTGCAAATAGCTTTGGAAGGAGTTCCACAAGCATGCCCTTATGTAGGAGTACAACACATAAATATCACAGGATGTAGCCATGTACTGCTATCAACCAACTGTGACAATGCCAATGTGCCAGAGCTGAAAAGACTGGTGTGGTGCACAGATAAAGTATAATAGGCTAACCTCTAGCTACCATCTGGATATGTCGACAGGTGAGAGCTACACAGACAGACTACTTGTCTTGATAGACTAACAGGTACACAACAACCCTGTATGTTCAGCAAGATAAACCTCACATGATAATAAAAAATGCTCTTTGCAGTTCTGCACCCCTACCCAAAGGTACAACACACCTGTGTATTCAGGCAAAAACCAGGGTGTAGGTAGGCATAATCAGTGCTGAAATATGTCCAGTTGTGTTGAGCAGCCTGTGCTAATGTCAACACAAACAAACCACAAACTGTTCAGAACTGAGTAACATAATAATTACAGTATAGCAGTTCACAAACACTGCATGTGTCACAGGAATACAGTGCAATGACCACATTTGTATGGCAGTTAAATGTCTAATTCAGAAAGAAAGTACATACTCCCATGTATCCTGTGTTAGCATTTGGAGGGGTGAGTACATGTCTACACTGAGAAGTGTGTACTGGAAGCAACATTCATGTTTGAGTACAACATGCATATCACTGGCTACAACCCTAGCTTCAGATAAGAGACATATACCAACCTTCTGACTGACACAACGGTGCCAGAGCAAACAACCATGGGCCCCACCTTGGAAAGCGGAAAGGGCTACGCCTACCTAACCTAGCATTTTATAGCAGTGGGCTGCAATCACAGTGAGTAATGCAATCACAACACAGCAGGCTGCATGCAATTACTGAATGGTGGGCAGCAATTGGTGCAGAGGCTGTCACATGCACAAGTGCAGATACCTAGAAAAGCAGGTTGTACCTGCTGTCCACACATGCAATAATATCATTGCAGGTACAGGGAGATAGAGAGCGAGAGAGAGAGAGACAGACAGACAACAGAGAGAGAAACAGAGACATAAACATAAACAGAGGGAGAAAACCCAAAACAAACAACCAAAAAAAAAAAACCTACAAAACTGTAACAGACGGAGCAGGGAAATACAAAGGTAAAGTATGTAACTCATGTGTATGTGTTGGCATGTAGTAGATGTTCCTGAAGAGTACTCTACACACTGCAAATCATCCATGTGTGGCAGCAGTACGTCTCTATCTGTATCTGCACATGTGCATAGGGCAAGGGACATACTGCAACTGTTAGTGAATGGTGGACAGATATCTGTCGTTGAAGGTTGTTATGTGCATATATCTATGTAGGTCTTAGTGTGTGGCATAGAAAACAGCATGCAGTGCTGGTATATGTCATGTGCTGGTTAAACGCTGTGGGACTGATTTGTCAGATCTGCTGTGTTACAGCCAGTGAGGCCTGCTAAAGCTACATGGGCCGAGGACACCCACATGCATTCTGCACAACACTGTGCAACATAATCACATAACTGTACATCCCACAACTGTCGCATAAGTGATATCCCCACCATGAAAGGTGGACTGTACATGTGCCTATATGTACATCTATGTGTACAGCAATGGATGTGTACATGTATGTGTACAGATATGTATATATATATATATATATATAGATAGATAGATATAGATAGATATATACATAGAGAGAGAGAGAGAGAGACATGGGGCCATATGTACTGCAACAGGTGTGTGGTGACCAAGGCATGGACTGTAGACAAGTGTTGATACTGCAGTGCCATTCCTCCTTTCCAAAACACTGTACCCATTAACTACCACATAGGTAGAGATCTACCCAACACCGAAGGTGTGATAAGGGAACATGGGACACAGGTTGACAGTAGCCACCTCTTTGATAAAGACAGTGCCACACTAGACCTGTAATCTTTCTGTGTGGTATGTGTCATGACAACAGGTGTGTCATTTAGGGAAATATAGGTCAGTGTTCCCCTCTACTCATCACAATGCCCTGTGTGGTATGTACCTCACATGACAACTACAGCAGGTGGAAAGGCCACAGACATACCTCACAAAGGTTAATACTGGCTGCAAACAGATGCCCTATGCAGACTGACTCACAAAACCACATCTAGACTGTATTGCATACTGGCCACACAGAGGTGACCTCTGCCAGACATACAGAGGTATGTCAAACCCGTAGCTGGGTGACAACCACCATGGCAACATATCACAATCCCTCCGGGATACACGCTCTAGGGCCCTAAACCTCGTCAGCTCACTAAACAGCACATACTGGAGGGATAGGTTCCTATCTCAGAGATATGCCATACACTAGAATAGACCACCTAGCAATAGCAAACAAGGCTCCTCATTAGCAGTTGTCATAAATACCCCTGATGATTGTTTGAGATATTGGTAATACACCCCAGGAACCCCCTCTGTGATTCTGGTTGGCAGGGGCAAGTGAAATCAAAGTACATGTGTGTCAAAGGCCAGGGTAGCATATGGCTAGGCTGCTGTATGCTCTGGGGCCAATAGCATATTACCTACCTATGACACTATGAACTCACACATGTACTCAATGCAATACCTGCTATGTGAGGTTGAATAAGTGTAACGCTGAATGTGTGCAAGGTCTGTAAAGGTGTGATAGGTTAGTGTGAAGTTGTATCTGACATGGTAGTGTCTATCCTAGCTGTGATGCCAGCAAAAGATGCATTTTGTACTGTTAGGCAGACATAGTAGTATGGCATACGATGTGACGTAGTTCCTTGTTGACGACCGTGGTGTCTCATTGTAGGCTAAAGCAATACATGTATGCTTAGTGAGTGGTACTGCTGGTGAATCCAACTCCCATATGAACTGTAGTACTACCTGAAGCTGTAGGCCTAAACAGCACAGTATGGTGTGTGTTCACATTGCTTGGAAACACTGCCTTGTGTGTTTCCTGTAGTCTGCACAAAGGACAAAACTTAGGCATAAGGGTTTGTAAATAGTGGCACACAGTACTGTATGGTACACAGGTAATGCTCATCTGTGTTGGCATACAGTGGTGCGTTGTATGTTTGTCTGATGTGTGTGTAATTATGCCTGTACCATGGCTGCAATCATATGTGTGTTACAGGGTATACGTGTGTATCCAGCAACATATATACTCTGTTACAGCAGTATGCCACCTATAGTAACAACTGTACACATATGTTAGGCAGGGCCATGGCATCAATAACTAGGGTGGTTGACTGGTACTACTGTAACTGTACTTTACATTCATTGCAATGGATGACATCTCTGTTCGTGCATTGGCGTGATATATACCCCTGTGTCGAGGTTGTGCATTGTGTCACAAACAGTGTGCCGGGTACTGTTGTACAGTGGTGTGATATATAGTGTGTGCCAGGCACTATTAGTCAGTTGTGGCCTGAGAACCAATAAGTGGTATTGAATGTGTGTAACCTCTGACAGACAAACAGATGGTATATATGTCAGTAAAGTGATATCTGTGGTTAAAGGTGTAAAGTGCTCACATATATTGTTCATATCTTTTTCAGCCAGATGGCCCACCAACGCAATCCGTCATACACAGCAGCGGAGTAAGATGAGATTTTGCAAAGCCTGGTGCAGCAGTTCACAATGCTGTTTTCCTGAAGCAGCCAGCACCAGCAGGAGCGGAATGCATTGTGGCAGGATCTTGTTCATCGGGTAAATGACATAGGCATGCATAACTGGACATATGAGCAGGTACGCCATCACTGCCGTGATTTAATTAGACATGTCCAGCGGCGTGCGTCTGATATCCAAAGACAACAGCTTGTCACAGGTGGTGGGGTGGCCATTTATCCCCACTCACCAGAGTGGAGGAGCTGCTCCTAAGTGTGGTGGCTCCTGGACAACAGCAGCAACAACCTCTGACATGTGTTGTCATGGAGGCCGAAGCCACCCAGCATGTTCACATGGAGCAAGCAGGTAACATGCCCTATCTGTAGACTACAGTTAACTGTATTGTTAGATTATGTCTACATGAGATGTGTACTGTGTGTTTAGCAGTTGTGCTGCCTAGTGTTGTGCAATACTGATATTTGGAATATTATCTCTGCACCTGTTACTGTTGACTGTTGTTCTACTGTAGTTTAGCATACCCACTCTAGCAATGCCACAGTTGTGGCCACTGACGAACTCTCTCATATTCTCGTAGGTCCTTCTGGTGTGACAGCAGGGCAGACGATCCATGCTGGTGAGTGTGGTATAACTGCAATGTTGGTAATGAAATGTGCATGTCATAGGTGAGGTGTAGGCCATGTACACGTAACACACCTATACATAATGCATGCCATGCATGTTTGCTGTAAGACGTTGCACAGCTCAGTAATGTCAGTAGCTGCCTCAATGACATGTATTACACAGATCATCAGACACAGTTGTGGCAACACCGTACTGCACATTGAATAGGCATAGTTGCTACAGCTGTACACAACATAACATGTTTATCATATGCAGTATACAAAAAACATGCCACATATGGCATTACGACACACCCACTGTAAGGTCACACTTCAGTATCCCACATGTCATCCACACACACATGATGTACCTCAGGGGTAGAAGCCTATCATGGGGCTGTGCAACACTCTTCAACACATAACACAGTCATGTTAGGCAATGCTCCCTATTGGGCACCTCACACACCCATGTACAAAGTGGCCGTGTAATTGTGAATGCAGCCACGGCACTGCAGTTCAGGTACAGCATGCTAGGTGGTGGTCTGTCACACATTAGTAGCCGTGAGTGACCACAAGATGCATGATGATGATGGCACATGGTACTACACCCCATCCAGTTACAGTGACCACAGTACTACACATAGGAGTCATTGCTTTGCTCTTCAATGTTGTGTGTGTGCAAACATATGCACCTATACACAATATGCATAGCATGTTGTGTGTGTGCTTACATATGCCAGTATACACAATATGCACAGCAGTCGCCATCTGTACAAAGTGTCACATATATGTCCTGGAATGCTATTGGGTGTATAGGTCACATGACACACATTGGGTATGTGTGGTATTTAATGTTGCAGTCATGTAGCATGCCATGTCATGGCTGGCACCGACATATCTGCAATATGTCTCACACTCACCATAACCACTGTACAATGGCCATGTTGAGCATTGGGATTCCTTCATGTCTACATGCACCACTCATCCCGTGTGTGTACATAGCATGCATGTGCTACACCTGTGCCCACTATTATCTACTATGGACAGACACTGTAATCACACATGGCAATCTATGTGTCACACAGATAACACATGCAGCCATGGTATGTATACCTGTGAGTGATGGTGCACAGGACATTACAGACCTGATTATACATGCACAGCAATGTTGTGTCCATGTACACATTGTGTTCCAGGGTGTAGCCAATCACTGAACAACTACACACATGCATCAAAGCCATGTATAACGTCATTAAATAGGGCCATCTACACTTTCACTGCATGGTCTTGAGTAACACATATTCTGCATGCTGGCACGTGTGAGGTGACTGTTTGCCTTGTGATACTGTCACCCACCTTCACCCACTATTGAGTATGTGTTGGACTGCTGGTGTGTGTGTGTGTGTGTGTGTGTGTGTGTGTGCATGTGCTGTAGTGATTAATGTATTTGTGTGCATGTGTGCATGTGTTCATGTGTGCATGTGGGCATGTGTTCATATGTTCATGTGTTCATGTGTGCATGTGTTCATGTGTTCATGTGTTCATGTGTGCACGTGTTCATTTGTTCATGTGTGCATGTGTGAATGTGTGCATGTTTTCATGTGTGCATGTGTGCATATGTTTATGTGTTCATGTTGCATGTGTGTATATGTGCATGTGTGCATGTGTGCATGTGTTCATGTGTTCACGTGTGTATGTGTTCATGTGTTCATGTGTTCATGTGTGCATGTGTGCATGTGTTCATGTGTGCATGTGTACATGTGTTCATGTGTGCATGTGTGCATGTGTTCATGTATGCATGTGTTCATGTGTGCATGTGTGCATGTGTTCATGTGTTCATGTGTGCATGTGTTCATGTGTTCATGTGTGCATGTGTGCATCTGTTCATGTGTGCATGTGCTCGTGTGTGCATGTGTTCATGTGTGCATGTGTGCATGTTTGCATGTGTTTATGTGTGCATGTGTGCATGTGTTTATGTGTTCATGTTTTCATGTGTGCATGTATGCATGTGTTCATGTGTGCATGTGTCCATGTGTTCATGTGTTCATGTGTGCATGTGTTCATGTGTTCATGTGTGCATGTGTGCATGTGTTTATGTGTGCATGTGTGCATTGTTCATGTGTTCATGTGTTCATGTGTGCATGTGTTCATGTGTTCATGTGTGCATGTGTTCATGTGTTCATGTGTGCATGTGTTCATATGTTCATGTGTTCATGTGTGCATGTGTTCATGTGTTCATGTGTGCGTGTGCATGTGTGCATGTGTTCATGGGTGCATGTGTTCATGTGTGTATGTGTGCATGTGTGCATGTGTTCATGTGTGCATGTGTGCATGTGTTCATGTGTTCATGTGTTCATGTGTGCATGTGTGCATGTGTGCATGTGTGATAACATCATGTACAGATTGTAAAGTGTGTTTCCTGTCTTCCTTTCACAGGTGCTGAGTTTGGGGTGGCTGAAAGCAGTAGGGAACCTGAAGTCACTGCCACTAACAGTGGAGATGATGAGACATGTATTCTGGCACAGGAAGGTTTGACAGGGTCTGTCGTTGGTCTGAAGATGCAAAAACCAAATGGCTGCAGGTACACTGAGGTGCCCAAAACACACAACAACAGCAAAAGTAAATTAAGGCACCAAAGTTACACACTGGAAATCAGTCACTGTACTTTATTGCAGAAGACAAACGGTAAGCGCTTTCACAACTTAATGTTGCTTCATCAGACCACATCACTACAACTGATGCTTGGTTAAATACTAGGACAATTAGTATGACATCACAATTTAAAGAGATATTACTCCACTAACATAAGAACATATATCGATATCCATAAGACAAATGCATAAAATATATAGAAAGGTGTGTATTTACACACAATAATATTTAAAAAAATAATATTTAAAAAAGGGTGACTGTCACCCCTGAGGGTTATTAATATATATATATATATATATATATATATATATATATATATATATATATATATATGTGTATATGTATATATATATATATATATATATATATATATATATATATATATATATATATATATATACACACACATTTTTGTGCACATATAAACATAATAGTACAATAAAAAATATATAAAAAAATACTATTTAGTGTTTAAGGCGCCTTGCCTTATGGTAAGGAACTAATGAGGGGCAGCCATTCAAACCAGGATATCTATCTGCTTGTAATTTAGTGATCCATTGTTGTTCTAATTCTTCAGTGTGGTTTTTTACATCACCACCTCTGTTTGTCCTTACTATTTGTTGTAAGATTAAAAATTTAAAACAATGACTACTGTCTGTATTCAGGACATGATTAGCTAGAGCATTTGATTGCTTCTGGTTCCGTATGTCCCTTATATGTTCTAACATTCTTTCTTTAAAACTCCTATTTGTTTTGCCTACATAATAGGCATGGCATGCTTGGCAAAAACAAAAAAAAACAACATCGACACTTTTACAATCATAGTAATTCTTCGTATAAAGTTTAAAACATTTCACAGGATGAATGTTTTAATTTTTAGTGTAGACATGCTGACAAGCAGCACAATTCCTGCACGGGAAGGTGCCCTGTCTGTTTGAGAGATTTTTTCTAAAAGACTGATGTTCTCTATTACAGAGCTGCTGCTTTAAAGACACATTATTTCTAAAACTGAAGTTTGGGGTGTCACCAACTGTGGAAACCAGACCTGGTATTTCATGTAATAAGTGCCAATTTTTTTTAATAATTTCCGTATACTTATTGATGTCACTTGCAAATCTAAACACTATTCTAAACTTATTTCTATCAATACTTGTATCATAAGGTATAATTGTATCAGCACTATAAGAGCTCATGTATGGTTTACATCTTGTAGATCTCAATTTCCATGCATCTGCTATCACTCTAGTGATTTCTGAGCTAGAATAGCCTCTTGTTTGAAATTCGTCTTGTAACTTATTTAAAGCAACTACTGCCTCTTCATCTTTATTATGTAGGCGTAGGGTTCTATAGACATGTCCTTTGAGGACATTTCTAGGTATATGTCTCCGGTGCATGCTTGACCTGTGAAGACAGGCATTAGTTCTTGTGGGTTTGTGAGAAATACTGGTTCTTGTCTGCTTTAAATCAGTAAGGGTGACACCCACATCCAAGAAATCAACACATGTATCAGAAAAAGTAAAAGTAAACTTCAAAAAGTCTGTAGTACTATGCAGGTAATCAATGAAATTACTGATATTTTCACCATGCCCTTTCCACAAGACAAAAACATCATCCACGAAATGGACGTACCAGAGAATGTAGCCAAAAAATGGGTTAACATCTGACAAAACATATTGTTCTTCCCATCGTACTAGTGATAGATTGGCGTAGCTATTTGCACACAAAGTGCCCATAGCCACGTCAATCTTCTGTAGAAAATATTGATCCTAAAAAGTTACAATGTTATTTTCAAGTATAATCTCCAATAGTGCACAGACCAGCATAATCTTATTAGTAGTCAGCTTCTTATTCATATCGAGGAATTCTCTTATTCTATCAATTCCCCAAACATTTGGAATACTAGTAAAAAGAGATTCAATGTCCATGGTAAGGAATACGAATTCTTCATCATTATCAATGGTTTCCATTCTATTTTGCAACCGCTGTAAAAACATTTTTGTGTCTCTAAGAACTGTATAACAGCTATCCAAGAACTCATGTAAAATGCCTTCTACATAAATAGATAAGGGGCTCAGTGCACCATCCTGCTCCTGATATGATGGGGCATAAAGGAGGAACCGTGGGATGTTTATGGATTTTAGGGAGTCCATAAATCCAAGGAACCAGAGGTTTTTGTACTGAAAAATAATTGAATAAGGATTCATCAATTAATCCTGTAATCAGTAAATCAAACACTAAAAAAGACACTTTATCAGTGATAGCAATTACAGCTGTTTTTGTCAGCATTTGATAGGTACAAGTATCTAATAGCAAAACCTTCATCTGGTTAACATTAAAATCTTTGTCCATTAATACAATTTTACCACCTTTATCTGCTTGTTTAATAATAAGAGACTGCAAATCCTGCAATTCATGTAGAGCCCTATATTCTTCTGTATTTAAATTATGAAAGGTGCAGCCTTGCGTACCAGGAGTATAAGCTTCATTAAAAGCATTTTCACAGATATCTAAAAATCTTTGTATGCCTGAAGGGGAGGGAGGTACAAAAGTACTAGGTTTCTTGTATATATTTACATTGACATTTTCATTATTACGAAACATGCATTTTAATGATAAATTCCTACCAAGCAATTTCAAGTCTGTTAGCATTTCAGTTAAATCTGCCTTCTTTGCAGGTATAAAAGACAAACCCTTATTAAGCAAACTGTTTTGTTCATTAGTTAGAGTAAAGGAAGAAATGTTAACAATAAGATCAGTTTTTACATCCTCCTTTTCTTTGAAAAGTGTGCAGTTCTGTCCATTTGATATTCCCTTGCTGTCTTTCCCATATTGGGATTGCTTTTGGCTTGAGCTCTGAAAGGAAGAGCTGCTTTCAAAGTGAATTCTCCCACTTTCAAATTCTCTAAAAAAACACTAGTATCTGTAGCATTTGCTTGTGAAGTGTCTATTGGAGTCTTACCTATAGTGTTTGCATTCCTTCGTTCTTCTGACTTCGAATTTTTATCCATATTCCATAAACAATAATAATCCATAAACATCCCACGGTTCTTCCTCTACGCCCCATCATATCAGGAGCAGGATGGTGCACTGAACCCCTATCTATTTATGTAGAAGACATTTTACATGAGTTCTTGGATAGTTGTTATACAGTTCTTAGAGACACAAAAATGTTTTTACAGCGGTTGCAAAATAGAATGGAAACCATTGATAATGATGAAGAATTTGTATTCCTTACCATGGACATTGAATCTCTTTTTACTAGTATTCCAAATGTTTGGGGTATTGATAGAATAAGAGAATTCCTCGATATGAATAAGAAGCTGACTACTAATAAGATTATGCTAGTCTGTGCACTATTGGAGATTATACTTGAAAATAACATTGTAACTTTTCAGGATCAATTTTTTCTACAGAAGATTGGCGTGGCTATGGGCACTTTGTGTGCAAATAGCTACGCCAATCTATCACTAGTACGATGGGAAGAACAATATGTTTTGTCAGATGTTAACCCATTTTTTGGCTACATTCTCTGGTGCGTCCGTTTCGTGGATGATGTTTTTGTCTTGTGGAAAGGGCATGGTGAAAATATCAGTAATTTCATTGATTACCTGAATAGTACTACAGACTTTTTGAAGTTTACTTTTACTTTTTCTGATACATGTGTTGATTTCTTGGATGTGAGTGTCACCCTTACTGATTTAAAGCAGATAAGAACCAGTATTTATCACAAACCCACAAGAACTAATGCGTGTCTTCACAGGTCATGCATGCACCCGAGACACATACCTAGAAATGTCCTCAAAGGACAAGTCTATAGAACCCTACACCTACATAATAATGATGAAGAGGCAGTAGTTGCTTTAAATAAGTTACAAGACGAATTTCAAACAAGAGGCTATTCTAGCTCAGAAATCACTAGAGTGATAGCAGATGCATGGAAATTGAGATCTACAAGATGTAAACCATACATGAGCTCTTATAGTGCTGATACAAGTATACCTTATGATACAAGTATTGATAGAAATAAGTTTAGAATAGTGTTTAGATTTGCAAGTGACATCAATAAGTATACGGAAATTATTAAAAAGAATTGGCACTTATTACATGAAATACCAGGTCTGGTTTCCACAGTTGGTGACACCCCAAACTTCAGTTTTAGAAATAATGTGTCTAAAGCAGCAGCTCTGTAATAGAGAACATCAGTCTTTTAGAAAAAATCTCTCAAACAGACAGGGCACCTTCCCGTGCAGGAATTGTGCTGCTTGTCAGCATGTCTACACTAAAAATGAGTACATTCATCCTGTGAAATGTTTTAAACTTTATACGAAGAATTACTATGATTGTAAAAGTGTCGATGTTGTTTATTTTTGTTTTTGCCAAGCATGCCATGCCTAATATGTAGGCAAAACAAATAGGAGTTTTAAAGAAAGAATGTTAGAACATATAAGGGACATACAGAACCAGAAGCAATCAAATGCTCTAGCTAATCATGTCCTGAATACAGACAGTAGTCATTGTTTTAAATTTTTAATCTTACAACAAATAGTAAGGACAAACAGAGGTGGTGATGTAGAAAATCACACTGAAGAATTAGAACAACAATGGATCATTAAATTACAAGCAGATAGATATCCTGGTTTGAATGGTTGCACCTCATTAGTTCCTTACCTTAAGGCAAGGCGCCTTAAACACTAAATAGGATTTTTTTATATATTTTTTATTGTACTGTTATGGTTATATGTGCACAAAAATGTGTTTCTATATGTACATATATATATATATATATATATATATATATATATATATATATATATATATATATATATATATATATATATATATATATATATATATATATATATATATATTTTTTTTTAATAACCATCAGGGATGACATTCCCCCTTTTTTAAATATTATTGTGTGTAAATACACACCTTTCTATATATTTTATGCATTTTTCTTATGGATATCGATATATGTTCTTATGTTAGTGGAGTAATATCTCTTTAAATTGTGATGTCATACTAATTGTCCTAGTATTTAACCAAGCATCAGTTGTAGTGATGTGGTCTGATGAAGCAACATTAAGTTGTGAAAGCGCTTACCGTTTGTCTTCTGCAATAAAGTACAGTGACTGATTTCCAGTGTGTAACTTTGGTGCCTTAATTTACTTTTGCTGTTGTGTGTTTTGGGCACCTCAGTGTACCTGCAGCCGTTTGGTTTTTGCATCTTCAGTTCCTATTTTTTATTCGGCTAAGGACACACTGCACGTGGATATAATATGGACATGGATACCAAGCAAGAATCATCTAATGAGCATCGTCGATTTTTAAAGCTTCTTGAAGTACCAGTGAATCCATTATAAAACGTTGACGTACAGGCAAATACAGTGGATATTGGTTCAGAGATGGAAAAAATGCATGAGTTTCAGGCACAATATAGGGGGCTAGAAAACCTTCTATATAAGTACAAACGACTACAATGGCAAAGACTACACCTACAAGCTTCATTGGAAGCTAAAGTAATACCTCGAGGTCTACGTATCTTAAATATGCCAACTTATGGGAGTACATATCCTGAACTCTTACGTAAGTGGCAAGAATTGAATTTATCTTTTAGCTCCAAGTATATGGAGCTCCTTATAGAGTTTTTTACACCTCTTGAAACTGAGCTGAAAACTGAAATTGTGACACTAGAAAACCAGATATCTGTAACCTTTCCTGCTACTGTTACCCTTAATAAAATGGGCCAGTTGCATGAAAACATTAGTGCCTATGAGGAAAAGCTTCAAAATGTTAAATTAAATAAATTAAACAGAGATAAAACTGATTTTAGCAGCAATAATGTCTTCTCATGGCTGAGAGACCCTATAAATAGAACCCCTTTGTATAATCCTGCTACAGTGAACAGAGGAACTAGTAGGACACTAAATACTGAGACACAGGCTTCCACTTCCTGTTCTCACGCTATTGAGATGAGGGAAAGCATGGCAATACAACAAACTGACCAAGAGCATGTAAATTCTAGTGTTTCTACTCTCCAAGTTGCATCTTTTGCTTCTACAGTGAATGGGAATATATCTACATCGAATATGGATAAAAATTCGAAGTCAGAAGAACGAAGGAATGCAAACACTATAGGTAAGACTCCAATAGACACTTCACAAGCAAATGCTACAGATACTAGTGTTTTTTTAGAGAATTTGAAAGTGGGAGAATTCACTTTGAAAGCAGCTCTTCCATTCAGAACTCGAGCCAAAAGCAATCCCAATATGGGAAAGACAGCAAGGGAAAATCAAATGGACAGAACTGCACACTTTTCAAAGAAAAGGAGGATGTAAAAACTGATCTTATTGTTAACATTTCTTCCTTTACTCTAACTAATGAACAAAACAGTTTGCTTAATAAGGGTTTGTCTTTTATACCTGCAAAGAAGGCAGATTTAACTGAAATGCTAACAGACTTGAAATTGCTTGGTAGGAATTTATCATTAAAATGCATGTTTCGTAATAATGAAAATGTCAATGTAAATATATACAAGAAACCTAGCACTTTTGTACCTCCCACCCCTTCAGGCATACAAAGATTTTTAGATATCTGTGAAAATGCTTTTAATGAAGCTTATACTCCTGGTACGCAATGCTGCACCTTTCATAATTTAAATACAGAAGAATATAGGGCTCTACATGAATTGCAGGATTTGCATTCTCTTATTATTAAACAAGCAGATAAAGGTGGTAAAATTGTATTAGTGGACAAAGATTTTTATGTTAACCAGATGAAGGTTTTGCTATTAGATACTTGTACCTATCAAATGCTGACAAAAACAGCTGTAATTGCTATCACTGATAAAGTGTCTTTTTTAGTGTTTGATTTACTGATTACAGGATTAATTGATGAATCCTTATTCAACTATTTTTCAGTACAAAAACCTCTAGTTCCTAGGATTTATGGACTCCCTAAAATCCATAAACATCCCACGATTCCTCCTCTATGCCCCATCGTATCAGGAGCAGGATGGTGCACTGAGCCCCTATCTATTTATGTAGAAGGCATTTTACATGAGTTCTTGGATAGTTGTTATACAGTTCTTAGAGACACAAAAATGTTTTTACAGCGGTTGCAAAATAGAATGGAAACCATTGATAATGATGAAGAATTTGTATTCCTTACCATGGACATTGAATCTCTTTTTACTAGTATTCCAAATGTTTGGGGTATTGATAGAATAAGAGAATTCCTCGATATGAATAAGAAGCTGACTACTAATAAGATTATGCTAGTCTGTGCACTATTGGAGATTATACTTGAAAATAACATTGTAACTTTTCAGAATCAATATTTTCTACAGAAGATTGGTGTGGCTATGGGCTCTTCATGTGCAAATAGCTATGCCAATCTATCACTAGTACGATGGGAAGAACAATATGTTTTGTCAGATGTTAACCCATTTTTTGGCTACATTCTCTGGTACGTCCATTTCGTGGATGATGTTTTTGTCTTGTGGAAAGGGCATGGTGAAAATATCAGTAATTTCATTGATTACCTGCATAGTACTACAGACTTTTTGAAATTTACTTTTACTTTTTCTGATACATGTGTTGATTTCTTGGATGTGAGTGTCACCCTTACTGATTTAAAGCAGATAAGAACCAGTATTTATCACAAACCCACAAGAACTAATGCCTGTCTTCACAGGTCAAGTATGCATCTGAGACACATACCTAGAAATGTCCTCAAAGGGCAAGTCTATAGAATCCTATGCCTACATAATAATGATGAAGAGGCAGTAGTTGCTTTAAATAAGTTACAAAACGAATTTCAAACAAGAGGCTATTCTAGCTCAGAAATCACTAGAGTGATAGCAGATGCATGGAAATTGAGATCTACAAGATGTAAACCATACATGAGCTCTTATAGTGCTGATACAAGTATACCTTATGATACAAGTATTGATAGAAATAAGTTTAGAATAGTGTTTAGATTTGCAAGTGACATCAATAAGTATACAGAAATTATTAAAAAGAATTGGCATTTATTACATGAAATACCAGGTCTGGTTTCCACAGTTGGTGACACCCCAAACTTCAGTTTTAGAAATAATGTGTCTTTAAAGCAGCAGCTCTGTAATAGAGAACATCAGTCTTTTAGAAAAAATCTCTCAAACAGACAGGGCACCTTCCCATGCAGGAATTGTGCTGCTTGTCAGCATGTCTACACTAAAATGAGTACATTCATCCTGTGAAATGTTTTAAACTTTATCTGAAGAATTACTATGATTGTAAAAGTGTCGATGTTGTTTATTTTTTTTTTGCCAAGCATGCCATGCCTATTATGTAGGCAAAACAAATAGGAGTTTTAAAGAAAGAATGTTAGAACATATAAGGGACATACGGAACCAGAAGCAATCAAATGCTCTAGCTAATCATGTCCTGAATACAGACAGTAGTCATTGTTTTAAATTTTTAATCTTACAACAAATAGTAAGGACAAACAGAGGTGGTGATGTAGAAAACCACACTGAAGAATTAGAACAACAATGGATCACTAAATTACAAGCAGATAGATATCCTGGTTTGAATGGCTGCACCTCATTAGTTCCTTACCTTAAGGCAAGGCGCCTTAAACACTAAATAGGATTTTTTATATATTTTTTATTGTACTATTATGGTTATATGTGCACAAAAATGTGTGTGTATATGTATATATATATATATATATATATATATATATATATATATATATATATATATATATATATATATATATATATATATATATATATATATATATGTATATATATATATATATATATATATATATATATATATATATATATATATATATATATATATATATATATTTTAATAACCATCAGGGATGACATTCCCCCTTTTTTTAAATATTATTTTTTTAAATATTATTGTGTGTAAATACACACCTTTCTATATATTTTATGCATTTTTCTTATGGATATCGATATATGTTCTTATGTTAGTGGAGTAATATCTCTTTAAATTGTGATGTCATACTAATTGTCCTAGTATTTAACCAAGCATCAGTTGTAGTGATGTGGTCTGATGAAGCAACATTAAGTTGTGAAAGCGCTTACCGTTTGTCTTCTGCAATAAAGTACAGTGACTGATTTCCAGTGTGTAACTTTGGTGCCTTAATTTACTTTTGCTGTCGTTGGTCTTCCAGTCGACAGTACACAGTGTTCAACCCCATCTATGCGCACACTCATACTGCCAGTACATCCCTCATCACCATTTGCCTTAGCCGAGGGACAGCATACAGTTGCCATTGACCAGGAGAGTGTGGTACCCATGGCACTTGCATCCTCTCACAGCAGCCATAGCCGGATTCCTGGAATGGTACCACATAGGCGGATATCCAGGGGTTCTTGTGGGAGAACCACTGGTCGTATTGCCCCTGGCAGATGTGCCCCCAGAGGTATTACAACCTCCAGTATGTTCCGGGCTGTAATGCAGGCACAGGCACGTATGGAACAGTACACCAGACAAGGTCTAAGGGCACAGAGAGCCCATTACACTGCTATCAATGACAGCATCCGTGACCTTGCCGGTGCGATCTGGAATTACACCAAGGTCATTGACAGACATTGGGGGGAGACATTAGATGCCCTCCACAATGTGCTTTCCATGAGCCAGGACCGTGCGGGATGGTTGAGATGTCTACGGGGATACATGCCAGCAACAGCAACAGCTGGCAGTCATCGCAGATGGCACACAGATCACAGCCGCTCCCATAGTGGCATTACCAGCCCCAGCAATGCTGGGGCTGGCCTGTCTATTGACCATCCTAGTAGACCACGTGCACATGGCTCTGGCCAGTCCCAGCAGGGACATTGGTCCAGTCATCATACCTCTGCCTCTTATGATAGTTCCCAGTCAGGGTTGGTACCCGATACTGCCCGTAGCACCCCTGCCAGGCACAAGTACTGTGTCCGTGGCCAGAGACAGTGATATGTACAGCCTAGCAGGTACAGTCTGTGGATGTCCTACAACCTCCCATATATGGCAGCCACATGGTGGAGCTTTGTGCATGCAGACACACACACATTAACCAAACAACTAGGGCTCACACATACACACACACATTACATCAACATTGGCCCATGCTGTACTGTTGTCCCTCACACAAACACACACACAGACATGTTGATTGGATGGGTCAATGTCGGGCTCTGGCAAACCAACAACACACCCTGTGCATATGATGACACCTGTGCCACCTCCTGTCATCTGTAATATTGATGCAGGAACAGGCTAACATGGTTCTGATGCACAGGGTGACATTATAGCAGTGTAGCAATATTAGCAAGTTGTCAATAGGAAAGTGTAATGATATCCTTGTAGGTATATCTGAGCAGGCATTATGCATCACAGCTCTGATTGTCACATACATACATATGTGACCTACGATCTGAGAAGCAGTGACACAATCTGTCAAAGGAAACAAATGTATTCATGTGGTATGCAGGCTTCACACCTATGTACTGATTGAGGTCACATGTACACATATTTATTTGCCACGCAGATACCTGATGTGTGAAATGCACATACTGTTTTAATCATGATATGTCATACCATAGTAAAAGCAAAACCCACACTGCATTGACTAACTGTGTCGCACACACTCAGCAATTGCAGGATTCAAACCCCTACCTAACTATGTTATGATACTAAAGAAATATGCTTTAACACAACGTGCTATATGCTTTCATGGGTGGTTTTTGTTCTCCTGCTATATTTGTAGGATGCTGTTATCATCAGACTTTCCAAAGAGGAATGTGCCTCTTTTAATGTGTTTTCCCAGTCTCCAAAAAGGGCACTCTTCTCATAGGAAATCACACACCCCCCCCACACACTGTCAGCGTTTGCAGGATTCAAACCCCTACCTAACTATGTTATAATACTAGAGAGATACACATTAACATGGCGAGCTATTTGCAATATTGAGTGGCTTTTGTTCTGCTATATTTGTAGGATGCTGTCATCATCAGACTTTCCAAAGAGGAATGTACCTCTTTTAATGAGTTTTCTCAGTCTCCAAAAAGGGCACTCCTCTCATAGGAAATCACACACATACGCACACACCCAAACACACTGTGAGTGTTTGCAGAATTCAAACCCCTACCTAGCTATGTTATGATAGTAGAGAAATACACATTAACACAGCACGCTATATGCTTTACTGGGTGGCTTCTCTTCTCCTGCTATATTTGTAGGATGCTGACATCATCAGACTTTCCAAAGAGGAATGTACCTCTTTTAATGTGTTTTCCCAGTCTCCAAAAAGGGCACTCCTCTCAAAGGAAATCACACACATACACCCCCCCACACAAACTGTCAGTGTTTGCAGATTTCAAATCCCTACCTAGCAATGCTATGATATTAGAGAGATACGCATTAACACGGTGCACTATATGCTTTACTGGGTGTTTTTTATTCCCCTGCTATATTTGTAGGATGCTGTCATCATCAGACTTTCCAAAGAGGAATGTACCTCTTTAAATGTGTTTTCCCAGTCTCTGAAAAGGGCACTCTTCTCATAGGAAATCACACATATACCCCCTATACAGCCCCCCCAAACACACGCTGTCAGCGTTTGCAGGATTCAAGCCCCTACGTAACTATGTTATGATACTAGAGAGATACCCATCAACACAGCGTGCTACATGCTTTATTGCGTGTTTTGCTTCTCCTACTATATTTGTAGGATGCTGACATCATCAGACTTTCCAAAGAGGAATGTACCTCTTTTAATGTGTTTTCCCAGTCTCCAAAAAGGGCACTCCTCTCAAAGGAAATACCATACATCCCCCCACACACAGGTAGCATTTGCAGGATTTAAACCCCTACCTAACTATGTTTTGATACTAGAGAGATACGCATTAATATGGCACGCTATATGCTTTACTGGGTGGTTTCTTTTCTACTGCTATATTTGTAGGATGCTGACATCATCAGACTGGACATGGTAATGTGTGTACACTTTGTTTTATGCAATCCCAGGAATGAGCCATGTTGGTCGACAGGTGTCAACAGCTTGAACAGGACCCCATAATTCTTAATTTGTGTGATCTATCTGTGGACACATTGACATTCCTTCATATGTCAACACATATTTATGCACAGATTGTTGGTTTTGTGGATACAGCATGTGTCTGGGATGTTGATAATGGGCTATTCAAAGTCTATGTGGGACATGTGTAGCTCTGTTCAGTGATGTATGTCCTGGGTGGCTACCTTGCAAACAGTCTAGCATGTTTGGGAACCATGATCTGCACATGAACATACCACATTTGGTAGGGTTGTATGTTTGTCAGCTTCCAATAGCTCTGTTTATGACTTCAACCATGATGAACTCCATGGCCTTGCAGATCAGACTTCATAGGCTTACTGGACTATACTTCCCATGGTGTGTTGTGCACCAACACTTGTGGGGAGTGCCATATATTGCTGTAACACATTCAACAGTTCCAGATCCTGTGGAGAGGGTGAGGCTCAACAGGCTGTTCAGGTGCAGGGTCTGTTTGTTCTGTAGTTCATGCACGACACATATTGGGAAACAATGTCATCCAATTGCTGCCATGCTTTTGGCTTTGGGGGGAGCTGTTCAGCTATTCTACATGTGACATCTCCTGGTATGATGACAGGGACTATCGTCAGTGGGAGGTGGGTATATATATATATATATATATATATATATATATATATATATATATATATATATATATGGGCTTGTCTGACAGGATGTCAGCATTGTCAGTTAGGTACAGTTGGCCCTGACTCAGGACATATATGAGTGTACATTGCTATTTATGGCATAGCTGAAGGAGGTGTCATGATTCAGTCTGGACTCCTTCTCAGCTACTCTTTACAAAACACCAACAAACCTGAGCACTAATCCCTGTTATACTCTTTTACACACTTAACACCCTACTGATCCTTTGTGATCAGGCTACGGAGTATGTCATCATAATATCTTGGCATGTCCAGGGGTTGGTTTCGTGTGTACTCTCCTGTCCAGCTAGTGAATATTGTGGTTTTGACACAATATCACATCTGCTTCATGTACACAGACAACCCTCTCCTCCTCCCAGCAAACTCAGATATATGTGAGAGATGTGACAATATTGACATACAAGAGGCTGAGCTCTCTCGATCCGTGACTGGCATAGTCTATCGGGTGGTGAAGGTAACCACACACACCACATATCAGTCTCACATAAACCTATAGCGACAGCAATCAAACCACATTATCACACATAAACATACTTGGAGGCTCTACATAAACTCTGTCTAAGCAGCAGAAACCTCCAAAGCAGACACACAAACAACTGCTACCCCACTACAATACCCACATATCACATAGTTCGCAATGTCAGTATGCCACACAGTCACTGCCCTTCGGGCTAAACAACACACCTAATACACTTGTAATTGGTGACACTTATTGTCAGACACACTGACGTCCCACTCACCAGAACAAACAAGGGAATAGTCACTTTGAGCTGTCTCTCGGGTGCCAGGATTCGCAACATAACACATGCACTCAGGTCACTCCAAAGCAAGTACAGGACTGGCTCCATCATTGTCCATGCTGGTGCGTACAACCTCAGACGTTCCTCCCTGGACCACATGACATGATACATAGAGGAACTCTCTGATCATATAGCCCAGGCCAGTATGACCCTGATCTTGTCTAGCATCTTACACTCACCAAGTATGATGTCACAGTATACCAACAAACTGATCACGTTTAACAGTTGGCTAACATATTGGTGTCATTCAAAGGGGATACAGTGTCTGTCAGCCTGGGGTGACATGCTCGACATGCCACGTAGCTTCCCTATGGACAGCTTGCACATGTCACCCTTGGACTTTCAAATACTGGCTAAGGCACTTGCTACCACCATACTGCCTTTTTTAAGTGGGGCTCAAAAGACAAACCCACCTCCATAGACATTACAGAGTACATGACACTGAGGGTAATGCTGCTCAACACCAGATGTGTTACCCTCAAATTGCGCCCACTCAGGAATCTCCTCAGTATGGACAATAATGATATCTGTGCACTAACAGACACCTGGATCAGGCTCCCAAATGCACACCAGCACTACCAGGTTATATTTCATACCATGCTTTCTGACCACAAAACTTGGAATGGCCAGCACAAATAGGGGGAGTATCCATATACATCACAGATACACATACCTCCGGGCTGGTAGCACTGCACAAAGCATCACAGACCATACATATGCACCTAACATTGTGAAAATCTGCCTTTTGGTTTGTTACCTGCTACAGACCACCCTCCCAAATTCAGGAACCACACTCGGCTTTCCTGGGAACACTGGAAAATATGAAGGTCTCCCCAAACACCATTATATTGGGTGACTTCAAATACCCATACATTGACTGGGGATAGTACTCAGACCCCAACACCCTCGCCCAACAGTTGCTACTATTTGTAAACTCATATGCTACGACACAACCGGTCACCACACCCACAAGAGGGGACAACATATTGGACATGATCATCACCAACATGGGGACTCTATGTTCCACAGCTGAGATATACCCCTCATTGGTAAGGTCAGAACATACATTTATCTCACTGGACATCCATATCCCGTCCCCACATCCATCCTGGGTAATCTTGGTGAACTTCTCAAAAACAAACGTCAAACTTCTCCAAACCAAGGTGGTATCCTTCAGAGACCCTTGGACAGTGGTAAGTATGGCTCAGACTGCTGAATCCTTTACATACACATTCTATGGACAGGTAGTGCACTGCATGGATCGTGCTATCCCAAATAACAACTGGACTCACTCCTCCAATGGCAGAGGACCTGTCTGGTAGACCCCAGCCATTAATAAGCTATTATTATAATAATATTATATTATAAGAGGATGCTACTACATGATAGAGCACAATCCCAGGCAGGGAAGGCATCTGTGATCTGTACTAGCAGACAGCTACAATCACTCATGTATTTATGTCAGGCCCGTTTCTAACTGGCAATTGCACCAGACACGTAGGACACTCACAAGGCCTTCTTCAGTTAATTCAGGTACCTGGTTGGACACTCACTGATATGCTATGAGTTACTGCATACTGACTAAACATACCCTGAACCCACAGACATTGCCAACATCCTGGCAAAGAAGTTCAGTGCAGATGCCCCCCCTCCCCCCTAAGGAGCTACTGTCCATCCCAACAGAGTGTAACTTCCCTGACATCACAAATAAAGAGGTGAGTGCTGCCCTCCCCACAGCGGACAACACAGCATCAATGGGACCAGACAGTGTCCTGGCATGAGTCTTATACGGGCTTCATGACAGACGTAACCCTCACATTACGTCACTTTTCAATATCAGAGTTACTGCAGGATATGTACCCATGGAATGGCGTACAGCAATAGTGGTCCCGCTCCACAGAGTTGCTGCCACAACGGACCACAGACAATATCAGCCTATAAGGCTAACTAGCCTGTTCTGCACAGCTATGGAGTGTATTGTAATGAGACTCATGCACATAGACATCAGGAACCCACAGACACTGGGTCCTACACATTTCAGCATTGTTGTGGGCAGATCTTGTCTCTTGGACCTGTTCGTTTTCTTTAAACAGTTACCAGGTCCATCAGTGTAGGGACAGTTGTCCACACAGCCTGCCTGGACCTTGCACGACCCTTCAACACAATACCTCACTCGGCCATTATGCATAGGCTCACCGGCGTCAATATCGACACATATCTCACACGATGGATTGCTACCTGGATCAGGGATTGCACCCACATGCTCAGTATTGCAGGTGCCATGTCTGACTATACACCTGTTACACATGGCATCCCACAAGGCTCAGTCCTGGGACCTCTCTTGTTCAGTATATATTTGTGTGATGTACAGGCTAACACAGGGGGAATATGGCTGACCATGTTTACAGATGACTGCAAACTGGGTGCCATAATCAACTCTCCAGCTGGCACATGCATACTCAAACAGGGTCTCACAGAGATAGGATGACTGGTGCCTGAGCCATGGCCTACACCTAAATGCCATTAGTTGCATAGTCATCCCCTTTGGGAATAACAACATGCCCACACATTACCACATAGGTAGTAATCCATTACATACGGTAGTAGTTGTTAGGAGTTTGGGGACACGACTTGTTCGTACTCTCGCCTTTGACAATCATGTTGCCAAAGTGGTTAGACAGAACTTCTATATAGCCCACCTTATCCCGTATGATTTCACATGTTGATCAAGTGAGGTCATTGTGCCCCTATACTCATCACGACCATTCTTGGTTACAATGCCACATTTGGGATGTACCTTACCTGACACCTGTAGCAACTGTAATGGCCACAAATGTTCCTCAACAAGCAGATGTAGGGACTCACACGGATGCCCAGCACAGTTCAGATACAGTAACTCCAGCTCTACTCAGTCGCTTATCACCTACTCGGATGTGTTGTGTGCCTGTAGTTTAAGGAAATATCTGACCCAGAATTGATGGACATGCTCCACCTCAGGATATCTGACTCCCTTGGAGCTACACACTCCAGGGACATATACCTCAGCACAGATGTTAATAGGACATGCTGGAGGGACAGATTCTTATCTCAGAGGCTCCACTCACTCTGGATTGTAATCCCGGTTTCGAATGGGCAGAGCGACCCACTGACCACCTACAGGAGACATCTTGACAAGTGGATGGGTGATCGTATGTTTACCCATGGGATATCTTCTGGGCCTTGCTAGACAGAGGCACAATACACTAAACGTAAATGGACTATCTTGTGTGACCTACTATTCACAGGCACAGTGTTCTACTTTGACAGGGTTGCGAAAGCCAAACACACTCTGGCTTGGCTTGTACATGCCCTAGCCTAGTATCAACCTCTGAATCTATGATCATGTTCAGGATGCACAATGTTTATTGCTGATACTGTTTGCAGGTTTTATCGTCTTTGCTTTCCCACTTTCTATGAACAACTTAGGTATCTGCAGAACATATTTGATTATGACAGGGCTCCGCTATATTATATATGTGTCTGTTGTCATACTAACTGTGTGCACAGGGCAGATTGCTGGATAGTGAGAGGTTCCTGGGTTAACACATGCAACTGCCTGATATGTGTGGCCCACTGCTGTACTCTGACATGGCCTAAGTGTGTGAGCATGCCCAGTTCAGACTGTCAGTGTTCTGTTGCCTGACATTTGTCTCATTTATTCAAGTGTGTGAGCATGCCCAGTGAGACCTTTCAGTATGTTGCTGTCTGAGGTCCACTACATTTGTTGATGTATGTGTACATGTCCAATATTAACATTTCTACTGTGTGTGTTGAAAGTCAGGTTCTATTCTTACTGCGGGACTCACCTTTGTGTCATAGCTTGACAGGGATTATGCTGTGCCTGCAGGGTTTCCATGGAATACTTTGCATAGACTTATCAACATTTCTTCATACAGGCTGACTACTGCAATGCTGTCATGGTTTAGTGGTTCAGTACTATGACTATAGTGCACAGTATCCTGCGTTCGAGGCCCATCACTGCTTTATATTTAAATACTGAGCAGACCAGATTGCTTAAGGGCCAGTAGAACAAATATGAGCATGTTGGCTTTTGTTCAGCTATACCCTACTTAGACCCAGCTTGTCCAACATTGCTCAATATTAACTGACATTGTTGGACGTTGGCCAATATTACTCAACATTGACCACAGTTGTGCTAGTTGGTGTGTGCGATTTTCTTTATATATACTACATGGTGGTAAATGCTGTTTAGCACTGCTTTATATTGCTTAACACATGGCAATCATGCCTCAGGTGGTGCTGCAGGGCTGGCTATGTCGGATGCAGATACTGCACTCCCTATACATGTTTGAAAGCAGGTAGTGTCAACTTAGGCATCCCTTTTACTATATGTGCGAGTCAGAGAGAGGTATCATTTCCAGAGTTCCTACTGAGCCAGTGTATGTGCTATGCATTGCCTCTTTGCCAAGGCCAAAGCATACTAGGCACGCCGGGGCAGGCTCAGGTTGTTCCTCCTCTGAGTCACGCTCTGCCTGTGATGGCCTTGGCAATGGTGGGTGGCTGTTTGGCCAAGTCTATGCTGGTCCTGCTGCAGCTGTTTTTGCAGGATCATATTATGTAGCATAGCACATACCATGACAATTTGGGTACATGTAGTTGGTGAGTACTGCAAGGCTCCACCAGATGTGTCCAGGCACCGGAACCATGACCTGAGCAGCCCAAACACATGCTCGATTACATTTTGTGTTTGTGCGTGTGCCTCATTATGGCGTTCCTGTTCAGGTGTGTGTGCGTTTCTGATGGGTGTAATCAGCCACGGCTCCAGTGCATAGCTATCATCCCCCACTAGGTGACCATGTGGGATGTCCCCGTTGGCAAATGTCTGGTACAGCTGTGTCAGATGCCAGATATGGGAATCATGGTAGCTTCCAGGGCAGCCAGCACACACATTCAGTATTATGCCCTGGGCATCACACATGACCTGGCAGTTGATGGAGGGGAAACCCTTGCGGTTGAAGTAGACCCTACCCCACTCACCGGCTGGTGCTTTGATGCATATGTGCGTGCAGTCTATTGCACCCACTACCTCAGGGTATTCCGCTATTTGCTGGAAGAGACGCATATTGCTGACCAATACCTCATGGGAATTGGGGAAATATACATGATCACCGACATGTGCTGACATGGCATCCAGGAACTGGTGCAGTACCTGGATGCTGATGCCTGTGATATCCCCATCATATCACCAGTTGGTCTCTGGAAGGTACCTGTTGCTAATATTCTTAGGCCAGCACATACCTTGGTTTCCACTGGGATGGGTTCCCCTCTGTTGGTTCTGTGTGTGAGGCGTGGCCTGCACAGCTCAGCAATTTGCTGCAAGAGGTCTCTGTTCACTCTATAGCGCTGCACTATCTCCAGCTCATTTAGCCCCTGGTAGGTTACCCTGGGCCTGTACACTCTTCTCCGTCTCCTCACTGTGGGTTGTCCAGCAGCATTTGCATTATCACCACCCTCAGCATGTTGCATATGTCGCCTTATAACAGCAATGGCAGCCCCTAACATTTTTTGTCTCAGTAAAGCTTTTTCAGTTTTCACTTCTATTAGCTTACTGCAGTGTTGCAGTGTCTCTTGAGAGAAACATAATGGACTGTTGTTTGCAGAGTTTTAAGTGCTGGGCTGGGCTAGTGTACTGCCTGTGTAATTGCCTGATTCTGATTGTTTTCACCTGCTAGCTCTGTTAGTACTCCCTGGTAACTTCCTACTATTTGGTGTGCTTCCTTTTTCCTTTCTGTTTCCTCAGGGTGGAGCACCGCACACACAAGCGCAAACGCGCACAGCAGCTAACACGTGCACACACATGCTTACATGGACTAAAACTTGCTTATTCTTGTTAAAACACGTGCACACCAGTGCAAACACACTTACAACTGTTTACACAGCCTTACATATGCTTACTCCAGCTTACACGCGTGCACACACGCTTACACACGCGCACACTGTCTTACCCGGGTTTACTGGCGCACACACACGCGCATGCACGCTCAGCAAGAAACTTTGGTGTTATCCACGGCATACACCTTCAATTTCTTTACTTTACCTAGCCTAACTGTTGACACACCTCTTTCAATGATATGTAAATGTCAGCTGACACATGCCACTCTGCTCCAATAAGCTTCACTTCTTTCAAACATACCCCCTCATGATGTCATCTATCTTCTACTCTGTTACTCCCCTTATCCTACTCCTACACTCCACTAACTGTGCTCATTTGCTATGTAAACTTGCGATTCACTATCCTAACCCTCATTTGCATAGGATTGCCTACTAATGCTTGGTTACATCTCTTAGACTGAGCTTCCCCCCTTAGCAACCTCTACTCAGTGGCCTTGTTGTCTTCAGCCTGCCATTCACTTGCATTGTAAATTCATATCAACAATAAAATCCACATTTGTGGATCTTAATTATTGATTTTCTGTTTTTTAGGGTGCAGCGCATTTGCGCGGCGCTGCACTACGCTTAAACCCCGGAGATCGGGATGAAAAAAAAAAGTTATTTTATTTTTATTTTGCATCACTTCACATTACCAATGGCCATATTTTTGGCCATTGGCATGCTTCCTCCTGTAAATGCATCCTTTTTTTGTAGCTGTCATAGCTCTGTTTTGCTATTTGCAGAACCATACTCAGTTGTCAACTGAGTACATTTCTGAAAATAACACTACTCCTACTCGGACAGGTTCGGGTTTCCTGGATCGCAAATTTACCTCATTTGCATAGCTTTCGCCTGCAATTTAGGTAATTTGCATATCCAAGCCCTGTCCCTATAGGACTAGTTTTGAGAGCTCTGTTGCACACCCCTACTGGCTGTTCCTGGATCGCTCGGCGGACATGTTGGCTGCATGGAGTCTTACTCTACTCTTAGACTCTGTGAAAGCCTTCGTGAATACGGCCCATTGTAATTTTTAAAAAATAATGCATTTGTTCAACATTGTTATTTTTCCACTGCACAAAAGTGGTGACATTGTATGTTTGGATACCAGCATGCTTTCAATCATCTAGTTATATAAAATTGTATAAAAAATTGATATTGAAAGAATGACCAGTCAAGCAGACCATATCATGCATGATCTGTAACAAGAGGAGGGACCTATCAGACAAACTATTGGTTTATATTTTATGTGTTCCTGATTCCCTGATTTTATTCTTTTCTAGATTGCACAAATTGCTCAAACATCCCCTCTATCCCCACTGCACCCAACCACTTCTGGTAGGTGGTAGATGACTAAACCTTTTACTATATATTTAGAGAAGGAGCTGGAACATATTTGTTACATGGTCCAATGTACATAAATGTCAGTCAGTATATTATTAAAAAAATAACATGAATTTAGCTTAGCACTTACAGGTCTGGACTATGTTTTATATATTTCTTCCCTCCTGGAGCTGCACAACCATCTGCCTATTCTAATGCCTTTCATGCCCACTCAACTGTCAGATCACCTAACTGTTTCTTCTGAGTATCTTAGGATGGTACCCCCCAGATGAAGTAAGATCATGCAGTGACAAGATTCTATCAGGACAATTGACTTTTACTCATTCTTATTAGTGCAGAGGTTTTATGAAGAATTGGAATAAGTCCCTATCATCTGTTTTAATGTTCACCTTAACAACAAAAGAAATGCTTACATCACAAATATAAATAAATTGGAGTAGCCTAATGACATTTAATGAAGCTGTACATATACTTGGGCATTAACCACTATTTAATTGTAAGGTGAACAGTTTATAACTGCTATTATGTTACAACCCATATAATAGAAATCGAAATATTGCATTTGAATAAAAAGGAATGCTTCCCTGCTATAGATGCTCAGTATTTAAGTACATTAATCAAATTAAGGAATTCAGACATCCACAAATGGGAAATAAGTTATTTTTAATTATTACGCCGATGCAAGATTGTACGTTTGAGCATGTGCTGAATACCCAGCATTTTATGTGGGATAAATGAACAGGAAGTTGAATGAATATGCTCTGGAACACATCTCTGATACTAGAATATGCTCTGGAACATCTCTGATACTAGAATATGCTCTAGAACACATCTCTGACACTAGATTTTGTTTAGAGATTAGAGCCCTTAAAACATGAGACAGCTCATAGCTCTATCATTTATTTAAGTTCCACATCAATGCGTTTGTAGTCAACATAATAGCATTGCTGATGTGAAAGCTTATACAGAGTTTAAAGACTGGTTTTAGATGGTGTATATAAATGCTTATACAGTACCTTGCATTTATGGTACAGATTCTTTAAAGGTAGCTCAGAACACTCTGTTTTATTTGTGAGATCTCCCACTCTAATATCATCATCAATTAACTACAAAGCCATAAACTTAAAGCAATGCTGAGCTCCATACTCATTCACATGTTTAGCTAAAGCATTTGTAGGCTACTTTTTATGAATATCATATAACATTTGTTGCATGTGCTCTTTTAAAGCGTGTTTAGTCTTTCCTGCATAGAAGTACTGGCATGCTAGACAAACAAGAACTCTACTTTTGCAGTTGGCAAACAGTTTAAATGTAAAAAGAATTACCTGTATCTGGGTGCTTAAATTGTGAGGATGTACATATGTATTCACAAACACTATAAAGGCCACAGGGAAATGTGCCAACATGATTTGACACTAACATTCTGCTCCCATATTTTCTATAACATATCCGTCTTTTAAGTGATTTTTTATTTTTTAAATATAATTTTGGTTCTGTACCCACTATACATTTTAAACCTTTGTCTGCTATCAGAACAGACCAGGCCTTCTTATTAACCTCACATACTAGGTGAATATCATTTGAATCAGTTAAGAAACTCTATTGATGTTACTCT
>NC_056727.1:100135083-100140083 GCF_019279795.1 Protopterus annectens | reverse complement strand
CCAGGGCAGAACATACCTACAGCCATGCATAGTACAGAAACATACATATTGGAACAAATCAAAGCGTAGTCTAGCAGCAGTATAGTTGCTTATGCTACTACATATGACATATCAACGTGTCAGGTATACAAGCCCTGTAACAAGCAACCAGTACAGATACCTGCAACATGAGAAGGTCCCCTAATCAGGACAGTTGCAATGGCTAGAGTATTGTGCATACCACTCAACTGTCCCTGAATGTCAGGTACGTCCCTGAGTTTGACTGAAAGTCTAACTGTGTTCTTCTTAATCCCTCCTACAATTAGCGGCTGTTGAAGGAAAGGTGGTGAATTACACTTACTGACTAATGACAATAAGTAAGAGTTATAAACAACTGTTACTTCAGAATATGTGTATTAAGTCACATGCTCTGATTCTGTCAATGTGTCAAGTTAATAGCACTACTTTTGTAAAAGTGTCCCTGTTTTTCTTGACCTGTCCCTGATTCTGCAGAAATGTGTCCCTGATTGGTGGAGAGTTCTGGTATTGTCACATGTGATATGTGTGATGAGGGACTGTCCCATGCAAAGTGGGAAAGGTGTCACTCCTACAGTCTCCCGTCATGCAATCTGAAAGGAGGCCAACGTTCAGTAGGTATGCGGCAGCATGACTCGGCAGACAGCTGCGTTAACAAACTCAAGTCACATGTCAGCATCACAGAGTATCGGTTCCCATGTGTCAGGCAGATGGGAGCAGATCGTATGAGGAACACGCATATAATATGATTACGTCACTGGACAGGCCGCCGTGCCCGTACAGTCAAACGCCTGCCGTCACAAAATGGTTACACATACCCGATACTGTAGTCATGTAGTCCGATGTAATACGCATCACAAGGGATCGCACACACCCAGCATGAATGACAAATGTAAGCGGAAATGTCGGAGAGCGAGCGGCTGTAAGCATGTTTGTCTACCAGTATGCCAGTAGTGCACTGTCAAAGAAATGTGGAGTCTAAATGTGTATAAGTGCTGTGACCAGAGGTCAGCAGTGCTTAACACTGTGCAAACCCACGCACAACAGCTCCCACCTGCTGGACTGTGCCTTACCCGGTCTGTATCCAAAGGCGTCGGCCTATCCACAAACAAAGAACCGCCCTATACACGTTATGGTAGAAGTACCCTGCACACATAGCTCATGTGAATTAACAATAGACCATGGCATATGTACAGACGATAGACCACACACACACCATACAGAGCAGACATCCAACAGTATAGCAATGTAGTGGCAGATATGTCCGGATCACTGGTGTATGCATGCCTGGCCGTCCTGTGTTTCAGTGTTTGAGCATGCCCAGTATGACTGTTATGCATGTTGTCGACCAACAATACCGTCATACTGTCATGTGTGTGAACATGCAAAGTATGGTCAACTGTATTGCATGTGTCACATGTCCAGATAGTTAGTACTGTGTTGCTGACCCCTCCGTTCTACACAGACAGGTGTCATGCTGTGTCTGCAGGGTAGCTAATGGTCATGTGGCATTGACAGTTGCTACATGTCTGCATAGCGTGGGGGGACATGCAACCACAACCACAGTCCTACACAGCACTGTGGGTGGTGCACATGACTCTCACAAGTGTAGGTGTGATAGGGGGGCACAGCCAACAGTTGTACACATCTGCCGCTACTGTACTGGTATGCCGGGTACTCCATATCAGTGTGTGGACCTACCTAAATTTCTGGATGGGGGGATACCAGGGTACATCAGTTCCCAGCTTTAATTACCAACACAGTGGTGTTGGACGTCCTAGCTTACACAACCTACATCAAACTGCCTGGCCTGCTGTCATCTGTGTGTGTCATAGGGGCTTGGGGTCAGTCACTGGGCATATCCATAGGCCATCGTATATCATTTGTCTGTATTGGTCCACATCTGTCCAGCTGCATGGAATGTGTGTGGGCTGTACGGACACACATGATGGTCAGCCCATAATCTGCAGTGGGTTAGGACACCCTGTGTACTACAGGCTACCATTGTGACCCCCGTATGTGCTACAGAGGTCATGTGCCACTATGGATGTGTACTGTCTGCTGTCCTAACATTTAGCCACCACAAGTCACTTGTATGCTCACATACATACCAGAGCAATGGATAAGTACACATTCTAATACAACTGCCACTTGTTAGGTCAATAGACATACCCTGGGTGTGTTCTGGACTTGAGGACAGTGCTAGAGGGCTGCGTATGTCAGATGCACACAGTGCACCTCCTATACATGGCCGGGCACAGGTACTGTCATGTTTGGCATCCATTGTACTGTGTGCGGGTCAGAGAGGTGAAATCCGTGGGTACCTACTGTGTCAGTGCATATGCCTTGTGTTGCCTCTTTGCCAAGGGCAGGTCATACTGTGCACGGGCTACAGCCGACTGTGCCCTACTCAGGTAGTTCCTTCACCAAGTCACACTGAGCCTGTACAGGCCTTGGCAGTGGTGTTGGGCTGTGTGGCCCTGCCCCATGCTGTTCCTGCTGCAACTGTTACTGCAGGATAACATTGTGTAGCATAGTAAATACCATAACAACTTGTATGCATGTAGCTTGTAAATACTGCAGAGCTCCAGCGGATGTGTCCAGATACTAGAACTGTGAACCGAGCGTCCCAAACACATGCACACGTATATGTCTTGCCTGTGCATCTGCCTCAGTATGGTGTGAGTGTTCAGGTGTGTGTGCATTGCTGATGGGTGTCATCAGCCACTACACCAGTGTTTACCTAGCATCCCCCACTAGGAGACTGTAGGGGATGTCCATATAGGCATTGGTGTGCTACAGCTGTGTCAGAAGCCATATATTGGGCACATCATAGCTTCCAGGGCAGACAGCAAACACAATCATTCTCATGCCCTGGCCATCGCATATGGCCTAGCTGTTGGAAGGTATGCCTCTGCCCTGGCTGTAGGCCCTACCCTGCTCCCCGGGTGGTGCTACGTGTGCAGGCTATAGCACCCAGTACCCCAGGGTATTCATCCATGTGGTTGAACAGATGCATATTGCTGGTCCACTAATCACGTGTGTTGAGGACATGTAGCTGCTCACTAGCATGTGTTGACATGGCAGCTATGAACTGGTGCAATACTCTGGATGCAGATGCCTGTGAGATACCCATGATATCCCCAGTTGTGCTGTGTGAGGTACCTGTGGCTAGTACACCTAGGCCAACACATCCCATGGTATCCACTGTGATGCGTTTCCCTCGGCCTGTTTGATGTGTCAGGCACAGGTCAACAAGCTGCTGTAGGAGGTCTCTGTCCACCCCATAGTGCTCCAACATCCCCAGCTCATGTAGCCCCTGGTAAGTCACCTTCGGTCTATAAAGTCTTATGTCACCCCAGTAAGGGTTGTTCGGCAGCATACACATCCTCACTGCCCCAGCCTCCTGCACATGTTGGTATATGTTGCCTGCTGCAGCCCGTGTCATTTGGTTGGACTGTGTCATGAAATGTCCCTGCAGGTATACACCAGTGGTGCAGAGTGTGGACGAAACCTGTGTGTATGCTGCTTGCTCACATTAACATACTGTCCATGTGTGGGCTGGCCATGTCATCTGCTGATTGTACTGATCAGTACCTGTTTGTGCAGCCTGTACATTCTGACTACCCCACCACTGCTGTCATCCCTCATAACGTCACCAGGCAGGTATAGACACACCCCTAGCTTAGGTGTGCTAAGGCAGGAGCACTCCTGAGGCACAGTTCTGCAATGAATGTACAGTATGCCTGACCCCCCCCTCCCATGCTGTCAACTATATTCGAGCCTTGCACCCGGCTGACAACACACATACACTCCAGGGACCAGCAGCACACCCTGGTGATAAATGTAATACACCATAGTCAACCTCATCTGCATAGTATAGCCTTCTAATGAATAGTTATATGACCCATACCAAACCTCCAAATTATTAACCACTGCTCAGTGTCGCTCAGATCCATACACAACTGGCAACAGGTGCCTTACCATCACCATACACACATATACATGTACACACATATGTAGATATGGCATTTATATCACAACAGCGGACCACATGACAGCAATGCATTAGACAGGAATGAAAAGAAAACTACATGTGCCACCTGCATCATGTAATCATGTAGTGTTGTTACTATCAAGGCACGTGTGTTATGTTGCGTCACACGGGTCAGACTGTATCAAGGGTAAGAGTAGGGCTGCTGACGGTTACTCACCAGACCTATTGGCGAATGTATGTGTTGACAACCCATTGTCTTGGCAGAATATGCGGGCTGTGGACACTATATAGGTCAGCAACAAAACAAACTGAACACATCCCGCAGCTAGCCACCCACAGATACCAACACATACGGTATAACTGCCAAACACACACGCCTGTCATGCCCTGGAATCGAGCACCTACCTGTCTAGTCTACCACACTACAGCATTATGCAATAACAGAATGCGCTTCTGAGTTCCGGCATCATCTCACTCCCACAGGCATACATCTAGGCGGATGACATCATCCGCAAAGGCAAAGACGCCGATAAGGGAATGTATGTGGAATGAGCCATCTAAAAGCATTACTCTGTCCCCAGTCAACTGGAAACACACATACACACAGGCACACACTTGGCAGGGCTGGGAGTCGAACATACACCTAACTACCTTATCACACTACAGCATCACGCAGTTACAGAATGCGCTACCGAGATTACTGGAGCACAGCAATCCCAGAGGCATAATTCTAGGTGAATGACATCATCCGCAAAGGCAAAGATGCCGATAGGGAATGTATATGGAGTGAGCCGTGTAAAATAATTACTCTGTCCCCAGGCAGTTGGAAACACACACACTTGACAGGGCTGGGAGTCAAACATACACCTAACTATCTTATCACACTACAGCATTACGCAGTTACAGAACGCTATACTGAGATTACTGGCACACAGCACTCCCAGAGGCATACTTCTAGGTGAATGACATCATCCACAAAGGCAAAGGG
>NC_056727.1:100114710-100135070 GCF_019279795.1 Protopterus annectens | reverse complement strand
TAGGGCATGTCATTGTCATTATATGCCCATACACATGCCTACTGTGACAGTATACATATACTATCCTCTGCTATGGCTCGTACTTGTTGGACATACCCTACCACTAACGGCGGGTGGTATGGAATTGTTCTGTTTAAAGCCCTCATGTAGCATCCCTTGTGGTGTCTGTGATGTTTACCTTTTGGCCCACTGCAGGACACACAATTTCTACAAGCGTTACTATGCTCAGCAAGACATCACTACATAATACCTTTTCCCACTTTATGCATTGCGGACACTTTTAATTAATACAAAACAGGCTATACATACACTAACATACTGAGTGTTCTACATACCTTGTTAGCGTTCTGAACTTTCGTAACTATCTCTCTTACACTGTTTAAACAGTTCTATGGTATGAGCATACGGTTTGAATGTCTGGCAAGTCATCCTTATATACGTCCAATCCTGTAACATGTGGTTTCCTGCTGCCAATTGGTGTTCCTGAGTGAATTATTGTTTGCACATCAACTGTACAGATACTCCATTCGCCAATTACGCGGCAACAGTGGGGTATAATTAAATTCTCCACTTGGGCGTTGTCCATTTGCCCTACCTTTGGGGAGACAGCCTGTATTGTGTTTTGTTGTGTGTAATTGCAACTGCTACCTGTAGAGACATGGATATTTTGGATTCATGTCCCCCGTGGATTGTGTGTGACGGCTAGAGTATGTGGTTCTACATGTGAATGTACCTGTCATCTCAACCGTCTGATAAGGGACTATTGCAAACAAAACCTGTAACATCGCCGTCTGTTCCATTATACAATGGCTTAGATTTCACATGGCGTCTTTAAAAATGCATCTCTCACAAGGTATGTTAATGCTTCTGCAGATGTAATTGAGTGACTGGATGTTTGTGCTGTTATTACAGTCTGTATTGCTATAGTTTCGTGTGTGGGGGATGTAGGTGGGTGTACATAGCATATACAGGTTTGCGGGGCTTGCATTTCTACATATTCCATATATGTGTGGGCTCCTTCCCTAATTAAAGACCTATCAGTTAGTAGACTTTTGTTATGGGCATATACATTGGGCCGTTGTTAATTGGTTTCTATATAGTATGCAGGTGAGGTTGATACTTCCATACCTCCGGAAATACAGCGATATGTAAAGGAATGTTACTAAATACCAGCTGTCCCGTGTATTTCTGTCCCAGATATTTGCACTCATTGCAGTTGTGTTGGTAACTGAACCTCTTTGGCATGGGTTGCCACCTTTTCAAATGGCCATAGTGGGACACTTGCGGGACACACATCAGTGTTTACAGGCCAACACATACCCACGGTCAGTACACAGGATAGCACATACTTGTATCCTGAATACATACTTATTCTTGTAGGACTTTGGCTACTTATCATATTGCATGTAACATTTACATTTCTTACATACAGGCATAACTATTTAATGCAACTATTACATAATATATGGGACATAATAATGTCCTACAATCTCGGACATTTGCCCTTTTTAATGTTTTATGTCAGGACACAACTGCCCAGGGAGGGGCTGTCCCTCCTAATGTGGGACAGGTGGTAACTGTATGCCTACGGCTAGCTATAACCACACCTACCATAATGATCTACCTCTGAGTTGGCACTAACAGACACACGATGCAGACACACACACACACACACACACACACACACACACACACACACACACACACACACACATTACAGTCACACAGAAACACACACTGCACCCTCAACACACACATATACAGACTACGGCAATCACAAACACAGTTGAATACAGTACCTACGTGGACCGCAACACCGTCAGCGGTAACTAAATGTCCCTTCATATCGTGATAATATTACTTGCGGTTTTAGTGTTCCGGTACTGTGTTCTTTTGGTCTTTCAGCCTCGTGGTTACGCGTGTCGGTATGTGACACATTCCGTAGTTGGCGGTATCCTATTTATTTGTACCTCCATGGTTGTGTACATGTCGTTGACCTAATCCGTATATATCAACATATATCTCTCTATCACCCTTTCTATCTGTATTATATATATATATATATATATATATAAAGAAACTCAAGCAGTATGAACCAAAAAGTCAACGTTGTCAGCGTATATAACTGCTCACCCTAAACGCCAAAGATGCGCATCAAAAGTAGAACTTCTTTAAGTAGTGAAACAAACCAGGTCGGACATCCGTTAAAAAATCCACAGCTTTATTGCACACTCCACGTTAAGCGCTTTCACCTACTAGACCGTAGGCTTCATCAGAACAATTTTAAGAACAGTTATTTTCATTTAAATAGCATTACAATTTGGCGCCTTTTCTCAAAAGTGCCTTCACTTAAAGTGACATACACACAATTTCCTAAAAACTATTCCTTTTAAAAACAAAACCAAACAAATAAATGCTTCATTTGTCCTATAAATATAACTAAAACATTCATATATCTATATGCAATCATAATATTGAAAAATCTATTGACAATGTTCTAAAATGCTTTTTACAGATATGCTGTCATTAAGTCCTGGGGGGGTAGTGGCATCCGTTAGGATTTGCCAATAACATTCTCTATACAATAAATAGTTTTTTAAATTTCCCCCTCTCGGATTTGGTTGAACTGTTTCTAAAATGCCAAATCTGAATTGATGATCAATCCTTTCTGCATCACATGTTTTGCCAAGGCATTTTGTCATCACTGTTTTTATACTATACACATGGGCATATATTCTTTTCTAAACTTTTGCTCAGTTTTGCCTATATAGTATGCAGTACACATTGTACAATAGGCAATATATACCAGAATTTGCTGTCACAATTACCTTTTTTAAAAATATCTTTGTACCATTGTAATTGGACAGTTTTCTTTCTTTTTCCAATGTTATATAACTGCACTGACTGCAGTTTCCACAACTCCTTGTATATAACTTCCTGCTACTAACTCCAGTTTTTTCTACTACTATAGGTCTTTCTAACAAATTCTTCAAATTAATTGCCATTTTGTATACACATTTCGGTTTAGTACCCATTAAATCAATCATGGCATCATTTGTTAACAATGTGTACCAGTATTTGTTCAATGTTTTTTCCACCTTTTTACTGTGGGGACTATATTCCACAGGACTTAATGACAGCATATCTGTAAAAAGCATTTTAGAACATTGTCAATAGATTTTTTCAATATTATGATTGCATATAGATATATGAATGTTTTAGTTATATTTATAGGACAAATGAAGCATTTATTTGTTTGGTTTTGTTTTTAAAAGGAATAGTTTTTAGGAATTGTGTGTATGTCACTTTAAGTGAAGGCACTTTTGAGAAAAGGCGCCAAATTGTAATGCTATTTAAATGAAAATAACTGTTCTTAAAATTGTTCTGATGAAGCCTACAGTCTAGTAGGTGAAAGCGCTTAACGTGGAGTGTGCAATAAAGCTGTGGATTTTTTAACGGATGTCCGACCTGGTTTGTTTCACTACTTAAAGAAGTTCTACTTTTGATGCGCATCTTTGGCGTTTAGGGTGAGCAGTTATATACGCTGACAATATATATATATATGTATATATATATATATATATATATATATATATATATATATATATATATCTCTGACAGAGAGAGTGACAGGCAGAATACACCTTTCATTGTGTACTTGTCAGTGTATACTGTTTCCTGGACTCCGCACGTTTGTGTTTGAACCTGTCACATTACACACCTGCCGTAGGTACATCTTTGCTACCATAGTGTTAGGTGATTGTGTACATGATTGCTTGTTCTACTCCTGGCAGTGGTTGTTTTACCCTTCAGAGCAGGCACTATTAGTACAGGGGGTGAATAATTCTGGTTTCACCTGTTCTGGACATCATTGACCATGATCTGCGCGGTATTCAGAAAAGCTTAGCCCTGTTTCACGCATATCCGTATAGTCATATTTAAATGATGCTTACCAGCACTGGGCAACGCATATTCCCATTAGCGTGTGCTAAACATGATCTGATGACCTGCATCTGACATGCATTATTCGTGCCTTCGGGATTACGTTACATCCCTTGCAGGATGTGGGACCGGGAACATGCACGACGGTCACTGCATTTACCACTTGGGCATCTGGGATTTGTACACGTGTTATGGCATTTTGTATGTGGACTATTCTACGACTGTTACTCCATACTGCAATCACATGGGTAACTCAGTTAGTTTACATATGGATGAGTCCTATTAATGGTATGTCCATGTGATGTTTAATGGATGTGCTCCAGCACTGGGTATGTATATCACAGTAAGCCACACACTATAATGTGCTACACCTTCAAACGACCATAGGTGGAGCATGCTGGGGTGACAGATACCTGTCATGGGTACACCCCATGCCTTGACATGACATCCATGATTACATTATGTGGAGCCCCTCATTAATGCACGAGGGAATGCATGCAGAGTGTATGGAGAACAGTGATTACACACATGGGATCCCGCGATGGCCTCTGCTCCACTGAGCGACAGTTGGTTACTCAATGTTGTGGCGACAGCAGACACTGTTTGCCACGATTGGTGTATGGCCTCTGACAATCAGGCGTGTACCTACTGATGTACCTAGGACCTATACACACAGTACCAGCATATGCTGATAGGTGCGTGTACTGTTCAGGTGTTGACATTCCTTGTTCCAATAGCTGTTGTGTGTACAATGGTTGAGGGCTGCCTATGTAGGATTCACACAGTAGCCCACCTATACATTACAATTTACAGGTGGTCGTGTGTGTGTGCCATCCATTTTACTGTCTGTGCAGGTGGAGAGGTGTGTCAGTCCGTAGGGGCCTACACTGCCAGAGTATGTGCTATATGTTCCCTCTTTGCCAAGGCATAGGCATATTGGGCATGCCTCTGTCTGCCTACTGGGGCTGGCACAGGGTGTTCGTGGTCTGAATCCCTCTGTGCCTGTGATGGCCTTGGCAATTGGGGTGGTCTATGAGGGCCTTCACCGTTTTGTCCCTGCTGCAGCTGTTTCTGCAGGATCATATTATGTAGCATGGCACATACTATGAAGATGTGGGCACACATGCCTGGAGAGTACTGCAAGGCTCCACCAGATGTGTCCAAGCAACGGAACAGTGATTTCAGCGTCCCGAACACATGCTCTATGATGATTCTGGTTTGTGCATGTGCCTCATTATGATGTTCTTGCATGGGTGTGTATGCATTTCTGATGGGAGTCATCATCATCCACCGCTCCAGTGCATAGCCAGCATCCCCCACAAGGTGGCCATGTGGGATGTCCCCCGTGACAAATACCTGATACAGCTGTGAGGCATGCCAGATATGGGAGTCATGGTAGCTTTCAGGGCTGCCAGCACACACATCCATGATAATGCCCTGGGCATTGCACATGACCTGGCAGTTGATGGAGTGGAATCCCTTGCGGTTTATGTAGCGCCTACCATGCTCACTGGGTGGTGACTTGATATGTATGTGCGTGCAGTCTATCACACCCAGTACTTCTGGGTAGTGTGCCACATGGTGGAAGTGATGCATATTGCTGGCCAACTCCTCCTGAGTTTGAGGGAAGTATATATGCTCATTGGCATGTGGTAACATGGCATCCAAGAACTGGTGTAGTACCCTGGATGCTGATGCCTGTGAGATCCCCTTTATATCTCCAGTTGGCCTTTGAAAGGTACCTGTGGCTAGTATTCGCAAGCTTACACATACCTTTGTGTCCACTGGGATGGGTTCCCCTCTGTTGTTTCTGGATCTCAGGCATGGCTTGTACAGTTCAACTATTTGCTGTAAGATGTCCCTGTCCACTCTGTAATGCTCTACTATCTCCAGATCATGTAGCCCCTGGTAGGTTACCCTTGGTCTGAACACTCTTCTCCTCCTCCAGGGCCTGCGGTGGTTGTCAGCATCATCCTCCACAACACTGTCAATCTCTAACACATGGTGATGAATCACAGCTATGGCAGCTCCCAACATGTACATTTTAAAAGTTCCCCATGTGTTTACACCTATGGTGCAGTGTTTGGGAATACACATGTGTGTGTGGGGTGCTTTCACACTTTATACTATTGTGCTGTGAACACCGATGATGTCATAGGGTGTGTATGTATGATTGTAGCTACAGGATATCTTATGTGTTTTACTACAGGAACTACTATTGTGGTGCCTTTGGTGTTGAATTACATTTGGCTGCCGTGGATTACCTCTTTCCCTTCCCTTTACATTTCTTCATGTTTCACCTACCATTTTCTGGCATGCATCCAGCAGCCTGCTTTCATTTGTACTTTCCTAGACCTGGCTTATCTTGCGTAATGTGTTCTATTGCCGGTCTACTGTAGGTTTGCTTTGCTCTGCTATGACAGTTCTCCTTTCTTTGCAATCCGACACCTCCCCATCCTGTTTTGCAGGTTTCTGTGAGCAGACTTGTCAGCTGTCGTCGATTGCCCACTGTGAGTTAATAGGTGTTAATTGCTCAGTTGTACTCCAATTACCCTGCTGCAGCATTTACTTCTTTTCTTCCCCTGACCTTCCTGTTTGTGCTATGGTGTGCGGCGCGTGCATCCACTTACTGGGTTTCGGGCATGTTTTCATTCCCATACACATGTGGTTTTGAGCACCATATGTGCTCTCAGCTAAACAATGCTATACCTACCTCCCCACCCCTGTCCTGCAGCTTTGCTTAGCAATGGCCAGGCCAGATTTGCATTGCTCCAATGTGCTTACAGCTACAGTGGCACACCCCACTGCTGATGTCATGTATACCTCTGAGCCACTCCTCGGTGTTGTAGTGCTGCGCCTTATGGTACATCCTTAATCCGGCAGGACATTTGCGATTCAGTATTACCTGCCTCATTTGCATGGCATTGACTACTAATTCATAGTTACCGCACCAAGCACTGTCACAGACCCTTAGCAACCCTTGCAGCTTGGTTGTGGTGTACCAAGCATACCATTGAGTATTATGGTGAAATCCTGATTTGTATTACATTGCGATTTTATGACATTTGTATATATTTTCTTTGTGTTCCCATTTGCGCACACATGCCCTGTGGTTGTACTTTGCATTACTGTGGACATGACATTAAATGTTGTTTTTTAGGTGTTCTGCATCTTTTCTTATGCCATTGGCTGTATATTTAGCCATTGGCATATGTTAACTTTGTAATACATGATTCTGGTCTGCTTTCATAGCTCTGATGTTCTGTTTGGAAAAATGTAAACAAAGTTTTTTGGTTTACATTTCCGTGGGCTTACGCTATGCCTGCACCACTTCATTAATCGCTATGTACCTTCATTTGCATGGTGCAGCACTGCGCATGGGGTGATTAGCATACCTAAGCCGAGGGTTGCGCAGTTCTGGCATATGCCGGTAGTGCACATGGAATTGGATCGTACCTGAATTGCTCGGCGGCCATATTTGGTGTTATGCCGCCTACGCTATGCCTGCACCTGGCGCAAGCTTCATGAATCCCGGGGTTGGTGTAGCCACAGGCACAGTGTGTGTGAAAAGCTATGCCAATATGGTTTTGGCATTTTGGGAACAAACTAAAGGTTTAGTTGAGAATTAATTTTGTGAACACATAACATTTTACAAATGTTTCATGGATGATGTTTTTATATTATGGACAGGCTTTTTGTTTTGTGTGCTGGATTTTGTGTAATATCTTGAAATGACCACTATGTTTTTAAAGTTTACAATTAACTATTCAATGGTAAATATTGATTTTTTAGATGCTAGGATAGAAAAAAACAACTGTAGGCTTTATCAACACCAGCATTTTTTAAGAAATCATGTAAAAACTTGCATAGATCCAGCATGCATTCAAGATATATATATATATATATATATATATCAAATATAATCAAAAGCCAATTTGTATGGACTTCTAGGTTAAAGAGTAGTGATGAAGGTTTACAACTAGCTTTCCAGGAATTGAGGAATGATCTTTTAGATAGAGACTATTCAGATCTGATCTCAATGGTGTAATGGAAGAAGTACAATTTGCTAGGATAATTCCATTGATAATGTTTCAGGAACTTCATTTAGTGAAAAGAGTAACATCAACATAGTTTCTTTAACTTATTCAAATGATATTCACCTAGGACGTAAGGCTTTTAAGAACTGGCCCATTCTGATGGCAGATGATGGTTTAAAATGTATAGTGGGTATAGAACCAAAATTCTGTTTTAAATATAAAAAACTCACTTAAAAGACAGCTATGTTATGGGTAATATAGGTTCATAGGTTGGTACTGGACTATCTTCCCTAAGGCATATATTAGCCCAGCCACGTTGTGCGGTATTCACCGCCCCTTTAGTAGTTCCATAGACCCTTGTACTAGCAGATAGTACCCTTGGCCCCTATCTAGTCGTGCTGTTGGTGTGATCCCTGGTGTGAACTTTCTGTTACCCATCCACTCATCAACATTCTTCTTGAAGAGTGATAGTGAGGGGCTCTGACTTATGTAGATCGGGACCCTGTTCCATAGTAAGCAAAGTCTCTGTGAAGGGAATCTATCCCTCCAGCATGTTCTATTCATTGTTGTGTTGAGGTTTATATCCCTAGAATGTGTAGCTCGAGTAGATTTGGTTTTGCTAAGATGGAGCATGTTCAACAATTCTGGGTTGGACATGGCTCTGTACATTAAACAGAGATTGCCTCTGAGAAAATGGTATGCAACAGAGAACAGACTTAGCTTTTTCAATTGTGCTGCATAGGGCATCTGTTTGAGGCCAGTAATCCTCTTGGTTAGGTACCTCTGTGGTCTCTCCAGCTGCTGGAGATGTCTAGCCAGGTACATTCCAATTGGTGCATTGTACTCAGTAATGGGTCTGATGATGGAAGAGTAGAGGGGCACCATTACATCCTTAGATCTTGATGATATGGGAGCAGAATGTTTGTGTCGAATCATGTTCACACATTTCCCTGTGGCCTTTGTAGTGCTGCTGAATATATATGAATGTCCTCACAATTTAAGCACTCATATACTGGTAAAAGTTTTACATTTAAGCTGATTGTCAACTGCAAAATTAGAGACCTTGTTTATCTTGCATCTTGTCTAGCATGCCAGTGCTTCTGGGTGGGAAAGACTAACCACTCCTTAAAGGAGCACATGCAACAACATTTATATGATATTAGTAAAAAGAAGCTTACAAATTCTTTAGCTAAACATGTGAATGAGTATGGAGCTCAACATTGCTTTAACTTTATGGCTTTGCAGTTAATTGATAATCATATTAAAGGGGGAGATCTCACAAAATAAAACAGAGTATGCTGAGATGCGCTGGATCATTTTACTTTAGGCTGGTTTAAATGGGATGGTCACTTTAAAACCAGCTTTGAAGCTATGAAGCTTGTTTCATTAACTGTTTATTTTATTGTTTTATTGAATCTCAGGCCTCAAGCTAAACACAACAAATTTATCATCGTACCATTCGGCAAAAACATGGCCCCTACTGATTATCACATCAACGGCCACCCCTTAAACACACAACTTTTGGTGAGAGACCTGGTCACTCAGGTTGATAACAACCTCACATTTGACCATCATGTAGCAGTAGTGGTCAGAAAAAGCCTTTTACTTGGTTCATCTCATAAGTAAAGGGACTGCTTCCAGAAAAAAAGAGGCTACTAGCTCTTTATACACCTCCCTCATTAGACCAATAATTGACTATAATGCCCCATTTGGTATGTACCGCTCCAAACATCTGCACCAACTGGAAAGGCCACAGAAATACCTCACAAAGAGAATCCATGGCCTCCAACACCTGTCCTATGTGAACAGGCTCAAATCACGATCACTCTATTTGGTATCACTCAGATTGCTCAGTGGTGATCTCTGTCTCACCTACAAGGCAATCTCGCACCCTGCCCTACTAGAGATGCTCCATATCCATAAGTCTAACTCCTCCCACATTACCCCGCTTGAAAGACCTGAATCTAAGATGCGACATCAACAAAACCTGCTGGAGAGACAGGTTTATCTCCCAGAGGCTGCCCTGTCTCTGGAATAGACTTCCCATACATGTCAAACAGAGCACCTTGCTGACCCTCTTCAAGCGCAAACTTGAGTGGATGGGAAACCACAAATTTGTCCCAGGTGTTTCAACTGTGTCCCTCATTGACAGGGGCGACAGCTACTGACTGAGGTTTCTTTTGAGGGATAAACTCTTGGCTAGGCTTGTAAGGGTCTTGGGGTCATTAGCCTAGTAGCCGCCTATGATCCTATGATCTCTTAGTGGGTTTTTGGTATACATATAAATGCTGAAACAGTGAATGCTTTTTATGGTCTGAGGAAGTGCAGTTAATGTGTGAAAGTGCTTACCTGTCTTTATTAAAGTTTTATTTTGGTTTTATCTGAGGCTGTGTTGACTTGCCCTTTTGTTTTTTCATGTACTGGATGTTTTATTGTGTCTGTCTTCACCTACGCAGTTAACTTGTTTGCATTTATTGTTTAGAATGTGTTGTATGTTTCAATTTACTATCCCACTCAGTTTTTTACTATGTATTACTTTGCAGCAGTGCATCATGTGACCATTGCTACTTCATTCACAACCTCAACCATTTTACTTGCTTCATTAATATTGTAGTCTCTGAATTGGTACTTGAGTTTTAATAACTTTAAGAAATGCTGTAATATATGAAAATCTGTAGACTGTAAAATGTTGGCTTATTTATTTTAAATTCTAAGGGTTGTAACAGATGTTATATTGCTAGATTTTTATGTCAGGAAATCATTTAAAATATTAAATTCACTGCACACAATCATACAGCCCATATGTGTATGTATTATGCTGACTGCTCTACACCTTACACAATCATAGAACCTCTATGTGTATGTAGTATGCTGCATGCTCCACACCCCACGCAATCATACAGCCCATGTGTGTATGCATTATGCAGCATGCTTCACACCCCACACAATTAAACAGCCCATGTGTGTACATATTATGTAGCATGCTTCACACCCCACTCAGTCATACAGCCCATATGTGTATGTATTATGCAGCATACTACACACCCCACACAAACATACAGCCCATATGCGTATGTTTTATGCTGCATGCACAACACCCCACTCAATCATACGGTACATATGTGTATGTATTATGCAGCATGCTTCACACCCCACCCAATCATACAGCGCATGTGTGTATGTACTAGACTGCATGCCTTACACCTTACACAATCATAGATCCTCTGTATGTATGTATTATGCTGCATGCTCTACATCCCACTCAATCATACAGCCCGTATGCATATGCAATGTGCAGTGTGGTATACACACCACAGCCATATACAATGATATGTGTAATATATAATACTGGCCACCCTTAACCTTGTTCACTGTACTGCCAATAATGCAGATGTTATGTGATCCTATCTCGCCTACATTCTGACTGATGGGTTGACTCGGCACGCTTATGCCAAAGAACGAAGTCTCTTATTAGCTGAGCTTACTATATCCCAGGATGCACCACTACCAGTCCCCCAGATCTCGTTTGCCGCTAACAAGCAAAGACGTGGTCTCGAGCTGGTTGAGCTAAGTAGTGTTTTCTTCACTTACTTTCCTGTCAGGAATTTCCTAATTTTTCAACAAAAAGCTGTTTTAACGGCTATCTGGTGTTTTTGTGTATGAGTGGATATTTTTTGTTAAAGTTTTGTGTGGTGATTGCGTATTTTCTGACTAGAGGTCCCCTTTGAGCTGAAGGGCCTTCCCCTGTCAGTCAGTTGTCATTCAAGTCCCGTTTTATTTTAGGGTTCTTGGATACCTTTAGTTGTTTTTCTATTGTGTCAGTCTTGTTTAAAGAAAAAGAAAAAGAAGAATTTTTTCTGTGATAGTTAGTGTGTTTGCTGTTCACCAGTTTGGTTGCCATAATGTCACAGGCTCCTAGGCCTTCAGGGTTTAAGAAGTGCACTAAGTGTAGTTTCAAGATGTCAATTACAGATGACCATTCTCTCTGTGTACTGTTTGGCAAACATTTGCAGGAGTCCTGTAGCGTGTGCCACGCGTTTTCCTCGAGGGTCCTCCAAGAGAGGAAAAATAAACTTATTTTAAAAGGCCTTATTAAACCCTCATTTGAAGAGGCATTAGCTTCCTCTCCTTCTCCTGCAAAGAAAAGGCGCCGGCTCCGACCAGCCCGGATCCGACCGCCAAAAGACATAGGCAGGCTTCTCCTTCGGCTCCACGGACTTGGAGCCGAGGCGAACGGTCTGCCTCGATGCCTCCAGCCTCGACTCCTCTGGATTCAGAGCCGACGGCTGGGGCCTCGAGGCGGGTCATCTTCATCGGCTCCACTGATCTTGGAGCCGATGAAGGTTGTCCGCTCAGACACTTCCTCCTCGGCGCGAAGCCCTCTTCGCACCGATGGAAATTGGTTTGAACACTCCTTCAGCGCCGATAATTGTCGAGTCGATTCGGAGCCGGTCCCCTAGTCCCTTGGAGCCGTTGGAGAGGCCTACTCGGACCCGTTCGGTCTCTTCCAGGTCATCAAGGATGTCAGATTCGGACATAGACAGGGTACTCCAAAGACTTTTCCAGTCCCCAGTCTTTCAGAAATTTGTTTCGGCTCCGACCCAATTGGCTTCAGAGCCGATAGCCCATTCCATTGCCATTCCTCCTTCGACCGCTTCGGCTCCATCGGAGCAGGTGCTGATGGAGCCAGTGGAGATCCTAGGGTTGGCTCCGACCCTTACTCCAACCCCGGCCTTCGGGTCCGAGTTTAGCACACGGACTTCTTCGGCCGGCCGGGGTGACGTTTGGGACCAATGCTGTCGGTTCCAAGCCTCCTCTCGGTGCTTCGCGGGACTTCCGTCTGCTATCATGGCTCGAGACTGGACCCTCCCAGGATTCTGGGGTCCGCCTTCAGAGCTATGAGGAGTGCCTTGGCCAAATCTTCTTCGCCATCTCTACGGCTTTACCGGCACCTTCCCTGGGCATGGAGACTGGGTCTTTGGCACTTCCCCTGGCTCTAGGCAGTGGAGCCCGGGCCTGAGGTTACCCCTCCTGGGGGTTCCCCTCCTCCTCAGGGTCTTTCGGAGTTGTTTTCGGAGGAGCCCCAAGGAAGAGATCGTGCAAGAGGAAGCACGTGGACTCCCCGATGAGTCTCTTACATCGGACACTGATCTTGATGATGCGGAGGGGTCCCCAAAGTCGCCCTTGGATGATGTCTCATTTGCAGACATTCTAGAGATCCTCAAGCAACGAGGCGGCTGGAATTCCAAACCCCCCTCCGCTGATGAGTCGGTGTTCCTCAAGGCCTTCGGGCTCAGCCCTCCGCCTCCTGGGTGTCTCCGCCTTGGCGAGCTCCTGGATTTGGTTTGTCGGAGGGCGTGGGAACATCCAGATACTGTGGAACCAGTGCCTTCTCGCCCTAACAAATTTTTGTCTGCCCCACCCGAGAAGGAGTTCTTAACGAAAGGCGTGGCTGTAGATGCCATGGTGGTGGCATCTGCTACCCAGCAGGACGTGGCAGAGGCTTCAACGTCCATCCATCCTCCTAATAAGGAGTCTAGGAGCATGGACTGCAGGAAGTGCACCCTGACTTCAGCGGCCTTTACTCTGAGGTCCCTGAATTATTTGGCACATTTCACCAGACTACAGAGGGATCTGGTCAAGGAGCTCTCAGACTCCCTCTCAGGTAACCTACCTGAGCAGCTAGCCCAGTCGGTTAGCTCTCAGTTGGCTATCCTTACCTCGATTTCTAACTCGTCCATGAGGCTCATTTCATATGCGGCAAGGGCGGGCAGAGCGGCAGGCACAGGCGTGGCTCTACGAAGACAAGCCTGGCTCCGTTTGTGTCATTTCGCGGAGGCCTTCAAGTCTTCCTTTGCCGACGCTCCCTTTGATGGGTCCTCCTTGTTTGGACCCAAGGTAAAAGACACTCTTACCCGCTGTGAGCAGGAGGGAAAGACTTTATCTGCCATAGGAGCACGATTTTCCACTCCCTTTTGGCCTTATCCCAAGGCTAAAAGAGGAGGAAAGATGTGGTTCCGCAAATCACAGAAGTTCTTTCCTCAACAGCAGGAAGATTCCCCTTCCAGAGGCAGAGGATGGGGAAATTTTTCTGGGAGACGCCGTCCCAGAGGCGGCAGAGGCCCCTGCAACACTGGAGACCACAAGTCCTTTTGTGGCTCTTCAGCCTCCCACACTCCATGAGGGATTGCCCGACTGTGCTGCTCCGGAGCCAGTCGGGTGCCGTTTTGCCAAGCACCTAAAAGCCTGGGAGTCTATTACTCAGGACAGATGGGTGCTTCGGATTATTGCCGGAGGTTACACCATTCCCTTCACACGCCCACCCCCACCGTCCAAAAAAATCCCGAACCCACCACCCAGTCAAAGGGAAATTGCAGCCGTAGAAGCTTCAAAGCTGCTAGAAAAAGGAGTCATCCAACCGGTCCCCACAGACCAGATCGGATCCGGAAATTACTCAAGGTTCTTTTTAGTGCCAAAAAAGACAAGGGACCTGAGACCCATTTTGGATCTCAGCAAACTAAACCAGTCCGTCATGAAGTCCAAATTCCGAATGGTCACTTTACAATCCATTCTCCCATTGTTGGAGAAAGATGTTTGGATGTGCTCCATAGATCTCAAGGACGCCTATTATCACATACCAATACATCAGGCGTCCAGGAGGTATCTGCGCTTCAGCCTGGGAGACAGTCATTTCCAATTTTGTGCACTGCCCTTTGGTCTCACCACAGCCCCCAGGATGTTCACCAAGTGTTTGGCAGTAGTGACTGCTCACCTGAGGAGTCTCGGATTCCAAGTGTTTCCCTATCTGGACGAGTGGCTCCTGACTGCCACCACCAGGCATCTACTACTAGAGAACCTACAAGCCACCATCTCCCTGGGTGCTTTCCTGGGAATTACATTCAACTGGTCAAAGTCTGTCTTGCTGCCTTCTCAGCGCATAAGATTCATAGGAGCAGAGATAGACTCAAAATTAATGCGAATCTTCCTTCCTACCGAAAGGATACAAACATTACAAGGTCAGTTCCGAGCCCTGCTTCTAAGATCCAAAGCCCCAGCCAGGATGGTCCTGCAACTTTTAGGTTCAATGTCTGCCACGGTTCTCCTAGTTCCTCTGGCAAGGTTGCACATGAGGATTCTCCAGTGGCTGTTATCGACACAATGGTCTTTTCAGGATCTCCCCCTCAATCATCACATACTGATTACAGAAACGTGCAAACAGGACCTCCGCTGGTGGCTTCTGCCATCCAATCTGAATCAGGGAAGACCCTTTGTTATACCCTCCGTGGCCACCTTGACAACGGATGCCTCCCAGATGGGGTGGGGGAGGCATTGTCTGGGCAGGTCAGTTCAGGGTTCTTGGCTTCCAAACGAAACATTTCTCCATATCAATGTGTTGGAAATGAGGGCTGTACTTCTGTCCCTACAAGCCCTACACAAGTTTCTCCCTCAAGGCATTATCGCCATCCACACAGACAACATGTCGGTGGTCTGGTATCTAAACAAGCAAGGAGGGACCAGATCTTACCCCCTTTGCAGAGAGGCCATGAGGGTGTGGGAATGGGCAGTGGCTACCAAGCGCTTCCTGGTAGCAACCCACATTCCAGGCAAATCCAATGTATTGGTAGACAGACTGAGCAGGACTATTCTCTCTCCTCACGAGTGGTCTCTGAACAAGACAGTAGCAGCTCAGATTTTCAAAAGATGGGGGATTCCGTGCTGCGACCTGTTTGCAACACCACGAAACACGAAGTGCAAAAGGTTCTTTTCCTTGACCCCGTGTCAAGGGGAGACAGCTACGGATGCTCTAGTCCAACCTTGGCCCACAGGACTGCTTTATGCTTTCCCTCTGATTCCACTCCTTCCCAAAGTCATCCAGAAAGCTTCCCAATTGGGGTCCACAATGATTCTAATTGCTCCGTACTGGCCTCATCAGGTATGGTTCCCCTACCTACAGAAATATACTCTGGACAGTCCTTGGTTCTTGGATCTAATTCCGGACCTTCTGGTTCATCAGTCGGGACAACAGCACCAGTCCCTTCACACTTTGAAATTAACAGCTTGGCTCCTCCACTTCCGACTTTAGTCAGAAATCACACCTTGGCCCTCAATGTTATTCACATTTTATCTTCAGCCCACAAACCCACCACTAAGAAATTGTATCACAGTAAGTGGAAGAGGTTTGCTATCTGGGCTCAACTCAGAGGCTTAGACCCTATTACTGCCCCGATACCAGAGGTCTTGAAATTTTTAACATCCTTGTTTAATCAAGGATCTTCAGTCTCTACTATTAAAGTCCAACTAGCAGCTATCTCCAAATTTCATGATTCCATAGATCCACCGTTGATGAGCAGCAGATTATGTAAAACTTTCATGAAAGGTGCTGTGCTTTTAAGACCCCAGTTTTTCATCCTGCGCCTCCGTGGGATCTTGATTTGGTACTTCGTGCCTTAACATCTTCGCCTTTGAACCGGCTGCTACATGTGAGTTGAAATATCTGTCTTGGAAAACTGCCTTCTTAATTGCAATTACCTCTGCAAGAAGAGTTTCAGAACTTCAAGCCCTATCTATCAAACCACCGCTTGATTTTTCACAAGGATAGAGTATCACTTAGACCTAATCCATCTTTTGTCCCAAAAGTTTGCTCTAATCTCTGTCTCCAACAATCTTTAGAGCTACCAGTTTTCTTTCCAAAATTTTCAAACAAAGCGGAATACACCTTCCATACATTGGATGTTCACAGGCAATTGCGCTTCTATCTAGATAGGACTCAACAAATTCGAAAACAGATCAATTGTTTGTGTCCTTTTCAGATAATAAACTGGGTAAAACCATCACTAAAGCTACTATTGCCAAATGGATCAGAGATTGCATAACTCAAGCTTATTCCTCTTCAAATAAACAACTTACAACATCTGTCAAAGCTCACTCTACTAGAGCTATGGCTACCTCTATTACATTCCATTCCAAGCTCGCTATTTCTGAGATTTGTGCTGCGGCTACTTGGTCCAACCCGCACACTTTCATTTCCCACTATAAATTGGATGTGGCATCTAAAGGACGAGCATCATTTGGTTCCACTGTACTCAGGAGTGTTTTCCAGTGAGCCACCCAGGATTTAGGTGCTAGGGACGCTGTCCCATCAGTCAGAATGTAGGCGAGATAGGATCACATAACATCTTTTAGTTATGTACTCACCATAACTTCAGATGTTTGGGATCCATCTTGCCTACATTCCTAATAACCCACCCTCCTTCCCCCTGCCTTGGAGATCAGAAGAGATTGAACGGTTTGAGTTCTACTGTTTTATCTTGTATCATCTGTCAATGTTATATAAGCAGTGCATGCGTGTGTGCATGTATGCGGACAAACTAGATCTGGGGGACTGGTAGTGGTGCATCCTGGGATATAGTAAGCTCAGCCAATAAGAGACTTCGTTCTTTGGCATAAGCGTGCCGAGGATCGGCTCCGAACCCATCAGTCAGAATGTAGGCGAGATGGATCCCAAACATCTGAAGTTATGGTGAGTACATAACTAAAAGTTATCACCACCACCACTGACTATGCAAGGAAATGTCTTATCCACTGTGAAGGTTTCCTTATGGGCCTCCCACTACACCTAGGGTGTTGCTGTTGTCTGTGTCATTTCCCCATGTATGGTATTGCATGTTGATAAGCTGCAATGACAAACATGAAGTATATTATTCTGCCTATTCCCTCCCACCTAGCCTTAAACTGAGTCATGTTAATGTAGGCTTCTCTCTGAGCCCAGATAAGACATTGTCCTTCTAATGATTAAAGTGGTTTGTCCTGTCCAGCACAGTCATCTCCAGACATGAAAAACTTCATGAAGCACATAATGGATGTGTGCTGTTAGTTCATATGGCTGAAAAAAGTCACAAAAAGTAGTGTACTTGCTACTCCATAAACCAGACAGCACATTTTCAGTTCTTCTGTTTGAAACATGGTCATGCAACAACCACAGCAGCAGTGCTGATATGTTGTGAGTGTATAGAATATGTGCAGACATAATGTGCACTGAGCATTCTGAAGTTGTGTATGTGTGTCCATCTTTTGTATGTATGTGTGTGTATGTACATGTGCGCATGCATCTGTTTATATGTGTGTGTGTTTGTGTGTGCATGTATGCATGCATGTTTGTGTGTGTGTGTGTGTGTGTGTGTGTGTGTGTGTGTGTGTGTGTGTGTGTGTGTGTGTGTGTGTGTGTGTGTGTGTGTGTGTGTGTGTGTGCGTGCATGTGTGTTGAGACAGTGCATTGGTCATTCAGTGTTGTGTATCTATTCTGCAGGATTTATCCTGCACAAACTGTGTATACATCTGGATATGGTCAGGAATGGTACTGTAAATGGGATTCTAGCAACTACATCTGCAGCAGCATATCTACAATGAGAATCTGTAGACCATAATTTATAAAAGAGGTCCATTTACAAACACCACGGCAACTGACACAACAGTTGTAACAAGGAAGCAATGATATTAAACTCTTACTATTGCTGTATTATGACATCATTCTAATGTAAATGCAATCCTTCTAAAGTGGCTCCTAAATAAATAATTTAAATTTTAGAGCTCCCAGGTGAATGCTTAAGCATGGTTCTAGCTTGTCTTTAAACTAAAACAAAACTACTCTTCACATAAATTAATTTATTTGACTTTTGTTGAATATTACAAGTTGAAATACTGGAAAGGAAAAATATTTTATGTCTGTTAAACATAAACATCTACAATACCAGTAAGTGTAGAAATTCCTAATTTTCCCCTCTTTGAGGATTTCCACTGGGATGAAAAAATAAAAATAACCATGGCTAATGGAATATGCCAAGACACGTTTCTAGCCAATATTTGTGAAGGACAAGAATGTTGAAAAGAGGTAGTAATACTGATTGGCAATTGCTAATTAGTTAGCACTGCATTATTGTCAGCCAATAAAAGTTTGGCCTGTTTTTTTTTTTTTTTGCCAAGGCTATATATGCTGTTTCTAGTATGAAGAGACAGAATAACTGAAATGCAGGTACATGACTGTGACCTGGTAGAAAAGGTTATCTTCTCTGTACAGCTTGTATTTTAATTTATTCTTTTTTTAACTTTCCCAGATGCAGTTTGGCAACACATATGCTTCTTTTCCTTATAACTGAAAGCTAACCCTCATCTTGTTTGTTATGAATTACATCATGTGGAAATGCGGTGTCATAGGGGTCAGTGATCACTGGGCAGCTTTGAAGGTTTAATTAATGCTGCAAGTCCACACTCTATTCTCAAAATTGACAACTGCTTTCTTGAGTCTGAGTTTTTTACGTTTATATTTTTATTCATTTTTTTTGCATCACTTCAGTTCCAGATGCCAGCTCAAACAACTTCTTTTCAAACGTAATTAGTGTCTTTCTGACATATGTTTCTACCTGCATATTTTAATAACTTCACTTCAGCAAATTTCTGCATGTATATTCATGCACAGTCTTGAGAAATGCTGATGGCTGTTTTTTCAGATATTTGCCTTCCGGCTTCAACATCTGTACCTTAGTGCTCGAACAGGGGGGGATTTTACCTTTATCTTGCATTATACTAATGCATCCTTCCTGACCCAGTCTGATGTTTTATCACCTGATGGGACATTCATTGGGTCATAACCAGTTAGAGAATGTTTCAATAAAGCCATCCAACTCAGACCAGTAATTTACTTAATATCTTCTCTGGTGTGTATTTTTTGTAACGTGATTTGAAAGCAGCCTGTCTTGATGGTGAAGATATTCTTTATTTCTCCAAGACAGTGATGCTGTTTGAAATAACATAATTAGAACACACTTAGCATTCCATTTAATGCTTGTCATACACAGGTGACAACCCACAGTCCTATCTTTAAATTATCCTGTGATCACTCTTAGTGTGTCATGATGTAATCACTATACAGAAGCTAACAGATATTTCCCAGTTGTTTACTGGCTCTTCCTTCACTAGTTCTTTATAAGAGAAGAAGTAAAATCATAGGTCAACACACAAATATTTTAGTTCTTTTTAGTCATTCTTTCTCATCTTTGTCCTGGATTACAAATAATTACATATTAACATTAACCAGGAGTTAATTCTAGAAGTATATAATGTACCATAAAATATATTTCCTTTGCTTTGTAGTTGTTATATTCCTGCTGATCTAGGTTATCCTGTTTAAATAATGTTTGAATTTATTATTATTATTATTATTATTATTATTAATAAATACATGTGATTGGGGTAACTAACGTTCCTTGCTTGCCTGCACTTATAGACCCATTTTATAAAATGTTATATTATTATTTATCTTTGTGGTGGACATACCTGATTGTCTAACTTGTGAGTAAAAAGGGTCTAAACCAGCTTACTGAACAA